>NC_073308.1:21394265-21601765 GCF_027595985.1 Sorex araneus | reverse complement strand
CTGCTGAGAGGAATTGGAAAGAGCTGAGTGGGCGCACAGTTGTGTTCCCTGCTAGGTCTGGGATTGGCGAGAGGAGAGGATGGGTCTGGACAGGAATATGCTTTAGTGTGGACTTTTTGGTGTTGTCATACTAGGCCGTTCCCCCATTTCGTCATGTGGGAATATCTTGCTTCAGGGAGGTGGAAGAGACTCTGGGTGTTCCCTTTGTGTCATATCCTCATGCCCTGGCTCATCAGTCACGCCGCTTCATTTCTCTAGATGCTAAGTTCTGTTTGAAGAATTCTGGAGGGGACTTGGAAGCCAGGTTCACTCTCCAGTTGGCTGAAAAGTTGTGATTGAAAACCAAACCTTGCAACCAATAACTCATGAGCTCCCTGACCAGCCCTAAACAGGCACCAGATGTGTTGTAATGGTGGATCACTGAACTGAATTTATTGGCGCTTGTTATTGTAATGTGAATGAGATTGGGTGTTGCTCATGTGAGCCAGGAGATGATAGTAATGATGATGGAGGACCTGGGGACTCGGGGCCTCTCACTGGGCCACAGAATTCCTGATGAACATAGACCACCTGCACCCACCACAGATTCCTTGTGAATGGGGATAGAAGAACCCCCTGGGTAATGAAAGTTTACTGAGAATTCTCCAACCTTATGTTAGCTTCTAGCTCTCTCCATTCTCCAGGGAACGATGGAAGAATAACTTTCAAGATCCCATCAAAACCAGGCCGGGAAGCAGTGAGTCGCTGTTAACATGAATAGTTTGAAAAGAGTCTGGTTACTTAAAAAAATTTTGGTCTTGGGGTCCCATCCAGCGATGACCAGGAGCCACTCCTGGCTCTGCACTAAGGAATTACTCCTGGCAGTGCATGGGGGACTGTATGGGATGCTGGGAATCGAATCTGGGTCAGCCGTGTACATAGACTCTATGTAATGTACTATCGTTGCAGCCTCTAGCCTGGTTCCTTTTAAAAACAAGTGAATATTTCTGATTTAGGTAGACATGGAGTAGAGAGAGGAAAGGAGGGCTTCTGGGCTTCTGGAAGAGAATGAGGAGGTATTCTGGGATTTGTTACAAGGGAGAAATGTGGAATTATCTATCACTGGACATTTAGTTTGTTTCCATGTCTTGGTTCTTATAAATAGTGCTGAAATGAACATAGGGGATGCATTTGTCTTTACAAGTGAATGTTTTTGTATTCTTCAGATAAATGCCTAGAAATGGAGTTGCTGGGTCATTTGTTAGGTCTATTTTTAAGTTTCGGAGGACCCTCTATACTTGAGGGTTGGCACCAAGATACATTCCCACCCACAGTGTCTAAGGGCTTCTTTTTCTTTCCCAAAATGTTGGAGAAGATGTCATAAATGTATACTTAATGTATTTAAGGAAGATATGACATATATATATTCAATAGAATATGACTCAGCTCCGAAAAGATAAAATCTTGTCTTTTCTGACAACAGGTTGGAACTTGATGTCAGTAAAATAAGTCAAAGTGAAAGATGGTTTTTCTTGTAGGTGGAGTATAAAGAAACAAAACAAACACGTGAAATAAAGCGGAGCAGAATGAGAATGAGAAGGCAGTGGACAGAGGATGGGGTGAATTATATTTTAGTGGCGGTATTACAACTTTGGGTGGACTGGAGAGGTGACTGTGAATGTGTGAAGTCAAACTTGTGAAACATGTAGCGTTGTTAACGAATGCTACATCAATGAACCAAAGCAATAAAAATGTGGGCCTAAGGGGTCGGGGTAGTAGTACGGCGAGTTAGGCACTTGCCTTGCATGCCACCAACTCAGATTTGATCCCTGGAATCTCATGTGTTCCCCTGAGTACCACCAGAAATAGTTTTTGAGAAAGCCCTGAGCATCAACAGGTGTGAACCAAAAAGCCAAAACAAAACAAAACAAAACAAAACAAAACAAAAACAACAACCCAACCCCAAAACAAAATCCCCCCAAAGCAAACCCCCAAAATATGGGTTTATAAACATTGCCTCAGTTAGAAAGGTGGAGAGACCCACACCTCACTGTCCAGAGGTGGGGGATTCTGTCCAGGCTGCCACATGGCCACTGTCTGTGAGGTGGCTTTCAGTTTGGAGACAGAGGTCAGCTGAAGGCACCTCCAGTGGCACGCCGCCCCTTCTCCCTTCCATGGGGCAGAGCCTGCTTAAGAAAGCCCAGTGGCAGCCATGAGGGAGGTGGAATGGGGGGCAATGGCTCCACCAGGTTGCAGCCCAAGAGGACTTGGGGGCCAGGAGGAAGACAACACTGTACAGGCCTGAGAGCATTTGGGGTTTCACACCTGAGGTACAGGGGCATCAAACACCTGTATTTCTATCACATAGAACTTTGTCTTAGCTCCAAATGTGTTGTGCAAGATTGCATGCGGGGGCACGTGACAGGTTCACCCCGGGTGTGATCTCTGTAGTGCTATCCACACGCAGCCTTTCATCCACACTGGCTCTGTAGGGGGTAACCAATGGTATCTGAGGCAGTCCCCCAAAAAAACATGTGTGAAAGACTCTTGCCTAGAAAGACTGTTTCACACGGAGCTTTCATTCAGCTGAAGCTTTTGAGGCTGAAGCTCTCTGGATGGTGCTAGGTTTGTCAGCTGAGAGTCTGCTGAGAGTCAGAATATTTAGGGGAAGAGATGATTGGCTCCTTGCAATCATGAACCTCAAGAATGCAGGCCCAATGCGGTTGAGTCTTTTCTGGTGCTCAGGGCTTACTCCTAGCTCTGCACTCAGGGATTACTCCTGGCGGTACTTAGAGAACTGTATGGGGTGGTGGGCTGGGGATCAAATTGGCTGCATGTAAGACAGGACCCTACTCACTGTATTATTTCTCTGGCCTCTAATGTGTGAATCTTTTTATTTCTTTAAAAAGAGAAACTGGGGGCTGGAGGGATAGCACAAGGGTTCAGATGTTTGCCTTATGCCTACACAGGGTATAGAAGGCTTTGGTTCCCAGCACCACATATGGTCCTGTAAGACCCACCTGGAGTGACCCCTGAGCACAGAACCAGGAGTAAACATAGTGAGCACAGTTGGATGTGCTCCAAACACACAGACACACACACACAAATACACACTACATATGAAAAGAAAAAGGAAATTGAATGGGCTCATAAATTGGAAATCACTCTAGGGCCCATTTATGCATTCAACAACTATTTTCTACCTTCCTTATCCCTATGAATGAAGGACAAGCTCATATGATTTTCTCCAAATCCCCATCCCCAACTCCCCATTCTAGAATGTTTTCTAGAGAGCACTGGGTATGTTTATGTAGACTCAGGAAAAGAAGTAAACAGGTGTGTTTTCTGGGTGGGTAGATGGGTGGCTTAGGTATCCCTGGGTGGGCGAGACAAGACTTCTGAGCTATGAACATCACCTCTTTGGGCTGCAAGACAGTACAGTTGTTAGAGTTTGATTCCTTGGCACCACATGGTCCCCAGGGCACTTCTGGGTGACTTGGGTATCCCTGGCACAGCAAGATCCAAACAGCATCTTGTCCTAGGTCCTTGCATTGAACCGATGGTCCAATTGGCTGCAAGACACCAGTGGGGCTTAGGGTCCCCTGAGAACAGCTGGGGAGCCCCTTGCCTCTACCCCCTGAAAGGAGAGCACCTCTTAGCGGGTCTTTCTTTCATGACTTCAGGTTGCATTCCGGTTTTCTTGCTGGATCTTGAGAAATTCACAGGTACAGAGTTCTAAGTCTGTTGGTCTATGGTGAGGCTGAGTCCCAGAAGTGAGAGGTGGGACAAACCATCTGGCGGTTTGGTGCCCCTTCTTCAGCCTCTGTGGGCTTCTTCCTTATGGTCCAAGTGTTTATCCAGCTCTTGGCAACTCAGGGAAGGAGGATGAGTGGCATGCACACAGAGTCTAGAGCACTAGCCCGGCCCAGTTTGCATGCAGCTGTCCATTAGGCTCTGAGTGCTGCTGCCGGCCGTGGAGGCTGTGGCAGGCACTGTGTTTTTAAGGGCGGTCCTGCAGGCCCCTTAGCTCTGTTTTGTGGGCGCAACTTTATGGCTGGTATTTTAAGAAGGTAATTTTCCTGATAGACTCATTATTCATGGATTCCAGATCCCCCTCCAGCTTGGAAGCAGACGGAGTTGGCTGATGGGTAGGGCAAACAGCCTGGGAGATGGGGGGCCGACTGGGCAGACGTGTGTGAATATCACCTCGCCCAGAACAGGCCTCCGCTGGCCACAAATCAACAGCAGGCCCCTGGCTGGGGACGGAGGTGGGTTCTCGGGCTTGTCATTATCAATCAAGCTGTCTCTATCAGTGAGTGAAGTCAAAGTCAATTTTTTTAAAAAATGATTATAGAAACCATATGTGTGTGCAAACACATATTGCTTTCTTCTTTCTCCCGGGTTGGTAAAGCGTGTTGCCCTTTTCCTCGGAGCCTGCCTGAATTGGAAATGATGTGGTGCTCGGAGGGACAGGATTACTTTTCATGCAGGACAAATCCAGCCAAAGGGGCATTCATTGCAGCAATGAATTGTAGACGTTTCCAACAACTGTCTCTTTTAAACCGATGGCATTTAGGGACCCACTGGACCCTGTAATAAGCCAGGCAGGCCCAGAATACAAAACAGTTCTAGAAGTTTCATGCCCACTAAAGAAGAATGTCTTAACTTTTTTTTCGAGTTCATTTCTCTTCTTATTGTTATACTTGTAAACTTTGTTTACAACAATTGAGGGGCCAGTTTTGAAGCCTTGACATTCCTCATTGCATCCTGAACCACTGAGGCACGGCTTCTGCCCTCTACATCTTTCCAGGTTTTTAGGAAGTAATATCTGCAAATGCACTTTTAATTTATTAGTTATTTTTGTTTCGAAGCCATACCTGCTGATGTTTAGGGGTTACTCCTAGTCTGCACTCAGGAATCACTTCTGACAGTGCTCTGAAGATCATGTGGGAGGTCGGGGATTGAATCCAGGTTGGCCACGTGCAAGACAAGCAGCATCCCCACTGCACTATTGTTCTGAGCCCTGTACCTTTTGTCTTACATCTGTGTTTCTTTTTCATAGTAACTTTTAATTTTTTAGGCTTCTTGCTTTTGCTTTTGGGCCACACCTAGTAGTACTCAAGCTTACTCCTGGCTCTGTGCTCAGAGATCACTTTTGGTGGGGCTCAGGGGACCATGTGGCATGCTGGGGATCAAATCCGAGTCAGTTGAGTGCAAGACAAGCCTCATTGCCCAGTATATTCTCTCGCTGATCTGTAATTAAAAAAATTTTTATTAAAAGTTTTCTAGGCACCTGACTTACAGTAATGTTCACACTAATGTGTCATCCTTAAGATATGAAACAGCGGCATTGGTGGAATTTCAGCCATTCCCATCACCAAAGTACTAGCACCTCCCACCAGGAACAGCTGGTGGACAGATAATCTTTGACAGAGGAGCCAGGTGTGTGAAGTGGAGCAAGGAAAGCCTCCTCAATAGATGGTGTTGGTGCTTAGCCACACCAAAAATCAACTTGGATCCCTATCTTACACCATAGGCAAGAAGTAACTCAAAATGAATTAAAGATCTAGCTATTAGATCCAAATTCATAAATTGCATCAAGGAAAGAAGAGGAATATTCTAGAGACTTAGTGCTATTTATAATTATTTATAATTGAACAGTTTTTCAATTACAATAGGAGTTGTAATTGAATAGTTGTAATTGAATAGCCAGGGTTTACTCCTTGGATCTGGGCTCAGGGATCATTCTTGGTGGACTTCATAGGGACCATACATGGTGTTGGGGATCAAACCTGGGTTTGGTGCATGAAAGGCAAGTATGTACTTTACTTGCTATACCAGTTCTTCTCTAGCCTCTATTATTTTTTTAATTAAATTTTTTTTAAATTTGTATTTATTTTTGCAATAAAATTAGTTTCATCACCTTGTAAAATACATTGAATACAAATACCAGGAAATTAAACAATACCACTTTCATACTCATTATCAGGATTTGCACTTACAAGTAAATAGGAATACTTTTACAATGTATTATGTTTCTTTGACATATATGCAACTGAAACATAAGATGCAAAGAATTGATTGAGAAATTTCCAAAATACTTTGTGTGAGTAAATGTTGTAAAACTCAAAGAGAACAGTTCCAATTTCTATGGAGTATGAGAACAAGATATATATTTTCTTAAATTAGGGGCTGGAGTGATAGCACAGTGGGTAGAGAGTTTGCCTTGCATGCTGCCAACCTGGGTTCAATTCCTCTGTCCCTCTCAGAGAGCCCAGCAAGCTACTGAGAGTATCCCGCCCTCACGGCAGAGCCTGGCAAGCTTCCTGTTGTATATATGATATACCAAAATCAGTAAAAACAAGTCTCATAATGGAGATGTTACTGGTGCCTGCTCGAGCAAATCGATGAACAATGGTACGACAGTGCTACGGTACTACAGTGTTTTGCTCAAAATTTCCTACCACCATTCAAGCCTACCTGCCAGGAGCAGACGCTAGATAATTTATTTTTTATTCCTCATTTTGAATATCATGAGAGCTTGCACAGCCATAATTATAAATGTAAATTTCTAGATTGCAAATGGTTGGGTTCTAGAGACATCACTGTATGGCACTAATCCATTTTGAGATTCAATTGGGAGGCTCTGGGCCAGGGCTGTTGGTGCACTAAGATGGCATCCAGAGGCAAATTGTGGGTGTGACAGCCAGTCTACTTGGTGGGCAGGGGACCAGGGAGGGGCAGCCTGAGTCCCCTGCTGCTATACTGTCTGCAGATTTAGTCCTGGAACCCGCATACGGGGTGGGGATGGGGCTTGCTTGTGGAAGCTCTTGATCGCCAGGATTCCACCTGGAGTAGGTGGGGAGAGCACACCTGCTCTATCTGGGGTGCCCCGGTGAAATTGGCTTGGTATGGGGCCCGGAGAGATCTCCGGTGCTGTGGTGTCTTCTGGGACTTGCTGCTGTGTCTCTGGGCCAGGGCTGTTGGTGCGCTAAGATGGCATCCAGAGGCAAATTGTGGGTGTGACAGCCCGTCTGCTGGGTGGGCAGGGACCCCGAGAGGGACAGCCTAGGTCCTCTGCTGCCATGTGGCCTGGAGGTTTAATCCTTGAACCCGCATACCTGGGCCTTGCTTGTGGAAGCTCTTGGTCGCCAGGATTCCATCTGGAGTAGGTGGGGAGAGCACACCTTCTCCATGTGGGGTGCCCCAGTGAAATTGGCTTGGTATAGGGCCCAGAGAGATCTCCGGTGCTGTGGTGTCTTCCGGGACTTTCTGCTGTGTCTTTGGGTCAGGGCTGTTGGTGCGCTAAGATCCACATTACAAAATTTTCAGCAGATTATATCTTGGTGAGGTACATCCTGAGACAGTGGAGTCAGGCTGGAGGTATGGTGGCGATTTTGGATTGTGGAAGCAAGTGGTTGCTGGGGGCTCTTCTTGGGCGGGCACAAGCCAACCCACTCCCTCCAATTTACCCTGGTCTGTTTAGCCATGCAGAGGTCCAAGCTTTTCTGTGGCTTTTGATCTCTTTTGAGATCATTTAGGGGTCTCTGAAGCAAGGCGAGCAGTAGAGCTTACAGGGTGGCACTGAATTTGGTTCGTGGGGGTGACTGCCAGTACTTCCATGTGTATTGGGAAATGGGGCAAGGTAGCCCACCGCAACACTGAGAAAGTCTGGATATTTCAGTCACAAAACCCGCATACCAGAATTTTCAGCAGGTTATATCTTGGTGAGGTCCATCCTGAGACGGTGGAGTCAGGCCGGGGATATGGAGGCAATTTTGGATTGTGGAAGTAAGTGACTGCTGGGGGCTCTGCTTGGGTTGGTAACCAGGCTAACCTCCCCCTTCCGATTTACCTCAGTCTGTTCAGCTATGTGCAGATCCGAGATTAACTGTGGCTTTTGGTCTCTTTTGAGATTTATCTATGGGTCTCTGAAATAAGGCCAATAAATGAGCATGTATAGGTGAGCCTGAGGTGGTTTGTGGGTGTGGCTCCTACATACCAAAATTATGGCCATTTAATTTCTTGGCAAACTTGGTCCCAAGTGTTTGGGGTCTGGCCATATGCACAGTGGCAATTTCGGGGTATCAGGAAGCCTGAAGGCACCATCAGGTTGCTGATGCACTCACCCCGCAGGTACAAGTTGACCTGCTGGCGGCACCATACCCTGGATGCTCTATCACTTGAGTCCCATCCTTGCAGGAGGAGTGAGGGACACAACACAGTGTTTCCTGGAAGCATTATGGTGTGAAAAAGCTTGCCTGTTGCAGCATTTTGGGAGTACGGGAAAAATAGTTCCTTCTCCTGGCTGCCTCAAAAGCATGAAGAATACGCTTCACTCTAGACGAAAGCATTTTCTTCCCAATCCTCTGAGCATTTAGCATTCCAGGATACCCTTTGAAGATGATTTTTAGTAAGCCACCAGTAAAATAAAGCACAGACTACATACCATTGGTTAGCAGTGTGGTCCCGAGAACTCCTGTTTCAGGGGCACTGGGGAATTCGTTAGCAGCTTCCGTTGTCAGTCCCACCCTAACCAACTGAATCAGCTGCTCTGGGGGGTGAGTGGGTGACTCAGCATTTGGGTCCTTTGGGTGATGATTCTGCTGAAAGTCTAAGCTACCGTTATATACTGATTACACCCAGTGACTAAGCATGTGTCAGGAAACCAGGCCAAAGATTAGTATTAGGCAGGGGCAGTGATCTTAGCCCAAAGCCTAAGGAGCTTATCCTCACTGCTGGTTGGAAATCAAGCAATGACCTGCATTTTTGATTGACACCTGAAGGAAGGTTGGTGTTACAAGACTAAACACTCAGCTATGGGATTTGGTACCTATGGGTATGTAATGTCAGAATCAAGTTCATTCCGGGTGGTGTTAGAAGAAATCCACACATCACATATTGATAATAACTCAGAACACATGAAACATCTGACAGGGTTACATTCCAACACCACAGAATGTTATTTACATGTTAGAGCATATTTGAGGACTTGGTTGGAGGGATTGGGTGGTCACTGCCCAATCCCTTACCTGCCTTTGAGGTGATGGGGATAGCATCATTGTACTCCATGGACATAGGAGAGATGACCTATTTCTTTTTAGTTAAAATTAACTCCTTGGTCAGTAAAAAGCTCTATGGAATACATTTCCATAAAGGCCTAACATGAGTCTACTAATGAGTGTCCTGGAAGAATCATGATGGATGATTCAAAGAAAGCAAGTTCATATAGCCCCCTCCCCCCAAACAAAATCCCAGACAACCAGTGTTTTTTCTGAAGAGGAGAAACCCCACCATGCTGGGAGGAGTCAGCTTGCTCAGGATCTCCAGTCTGGCCCCTGAAGTTCCTATTTTTCCTCAGTAAAATTACAGGAAACATTAAGTTATCAACTAAAAATGGGGATGAGAAAAGAAGTTATTGGAGAAGATAGTCGACTTATTGGGGAGAGGAAAATGATCTAAAATAGTGTCTAGAAAAATAGGGAAGCAAATTTTCTCTGGAAATATCATACTATTGCTAGCAACATGTATAATCTTGATTTCCACCCCACCCCCACTTGGGGCTACAAGCTAAACCACAGACTTGAAGGGGAAATAGGTGGAAAATGGCAGTTACAGCAGAAGCTCAGTAGAATAAACATTTGGGCCACAGAGTGGTCACAATCATTGCTGTACAATACTGCTGCTACTATTACAGCCACCTGTGTCTGTCCTGTTACATATCAGGGCCAGATGTTTCCCACTCTGATTTATACAGCCTGCAGGCCAGGTGTTCTTCCCCAGGCCTGATTTATTTGTTTTTTCTTTTTATTTGTTTGCTTTTTGGTCACACCCAGCTGCTCTCAGGGCTTATTCTTGGTTCTGTGCTCAGGGATCTCTCTTGATTTCTGGGGGTGGGGGAGGAATCATATGGGTGCCAGGAATTAAACCTGGGTCATCTGCTTGCAAGGCAAGTACCTACCACTGGTCAATCCAACCCCAGCCCAGGCCTGATTAAAGTATTGACTGAGACTGGATCAGGGTCACCACTAACTCAAATAGAACCTTCATGTAACCCCCTTGATAAGAATATTTTTATAATAAATACATATATCAAGGATGATGACAGTGACCACAGGGAATTTTTGGGTTGTGCATAGCAAAAAGCAAACATGACCTTGTGTCTGTCCTTGACTTGACTCCCGGAGTGTGGAAAGAAGGAGGATTGCTTGTGCTTAGCTTCTGTGGACTGGTGCGAGAGGTGTCCTGCACACTAGGAAATAGCTTGGGATCCAGATGTGCAATCAAATGGAAATATCCAGTGCACGTTCATGTAGGGGTCTCTCCACGACAGTCCTATCAGCCAGGTGAGCGTGGGACATACTATTCAGTGTATAGAAGGAGTCTTGAGCCGCTGACAAATTAAAAGTGCCCGGCACCAAGATGCTCAGATTTTTGCTTAGTACCAGAGATAGGAGTTAAATGTATCTTCAGCAGCTAGATAACCCCCCATGGGACCTGAATTTGTGCTGTGCTGTGTTGAAAAGTGTTTATTTCTTCTCAGGAGATGTGGGTGCCTTCTTGACCTGGATTGTTCACAGAGAATTGGATTGTTCCAGGAGGGGTGAATAGACTGAGCCTGCCATTATCTTACTCCAGAGGAACGTCTATGGAGAGTATGTGACTGGACTCAGCATGGTGTTAGCTGGGCTGAGGAAGGGATAACCCTCACTGGCCTCATTTAAGGGACAATGAACTCACAATTTACAAAGTACTGATACACGTGGAGGTTTCTTAGGGGCCTAAATTGCACCTTGTATGTTCCTAAAAAAAAAAAAACTAGAAATTGAATTCCGCTTCCATCTGACCCAGCAGTTCTGTCTTGGAAGGTACTCCAGGGGCCCCAAAACAAAGTGGAGAAAGGACATTTGCATCCTTGTGTTCCTTGCAGCACTAAGCACAATAGCCAAAAATTGGAAACAATATGAGTCCAAGAATAGATGACTCCATTAAGAAATTATGGTACATGTACACCATGAAACATTACTTGACTGTGGGAAAAGAGAAAATTGCACAATTTTCTTCCATATGGACGGAGCTGGAGAGTATCACTGATGGAGAGAGACTGACACAGAATGATCTCTCTCAGATGCAGGACATAAAGAAACATAATGGTGAACTAGCGGATACCCAAAGATAGCAGAAACAAAGAGCATGAGAACTGATCTTCAATAAGAAGCTTTCCACTTGGAGAGGCTGGGGGATGGGCGGGGATGGGCAATGGTGGCAGGAACATGTATGGTGGAAAAGTATCATGTACGAAACCCCATCAGCAACAGTACTATAAACCACAGTGCAAAAACTAATTAAAAAGGTGCCTTTCATAGAGGCAGACTGGTGATGGGGGGGGGCGAGGCAAATGGTGAGGGTGGACATTGTTGGAGGGAAGTGGACACTGGTGAAGGGATTGGTGTTGAAACATTGTACGCCTGAAACCCAATCATGAATAACTTTGTAATTTCACAGTGACTATTACACTGTAGCACTGCACATTGGTTGTTCATCAATTTGCTTGAGCGGGCACCAGTAACATCTTCATTGTAAGACGTGTTGTTACTGTTTTTGGCATAGCAAATACGCCACGGGTAGCTTGCCAGGCTCTGCCTGTGGGCAGGATATTCTCAGTAGCTTGCTGGGCTCTCCAAGAGGGCAAGGAATGGAGGGCAAGGAATGGAACCTGGGTCGGCTGTGTGCAAGGCAAACACCCTATCTGCTGTGTTATCGCTCCATTGTTCCTGAAGAGGATGATAGCCCCACTGTCTGTTGTCTTGGGCAGGGAGGAGGCTGCTGAGAAAGGGAGGACTTACCTGTTTTTCCCTGATCTGACACTGACAGTGTACTGCGTCCCGAGGCAGAGAAGGGACTGGGGCATGTTACGGAGAGGCTGAGCTTCCAAGTCCCACTTGTTTCATCAATAGTAGCCTGTAGTAAGGTTAGACGGGCAATGAAATCAAACACAGGTGTTAGGATCCTAAAATGATTCCTCTGTAGTGTTGGGTCACAAGGAAAATGTTCACATTGATCCCCGGGTACTGCAGTGGCATCAGAGTCCTTGGTAATTGATCTGCTATTTGCTATAAACATGCTCTTAGCATTCTAATGAGCAATTGGGATAAAATTGTATGGAATGATCAGCAATAGGCCATGAGGAGATGGCAGGAGGTAGCCTGGAAGGTGGTCTATGGGGGGGGGGGTTAGCCCAGAGGGTGGTCGATGGGGCAGGCAATCTGATGTTGGTTAGAGATGATGATATGTGTCTGTGATAATAAATCTATATCCAAAAATTGCTTAATGAGAAGAAATATGAAAAAGGATATTTTTCAAGATCTCTGGGATGCGAGTAAACTTGGTTCATTTGTTCTAGTACTTTAAAGATAAATGTCTTCTCAGAGACAGGAGGACTAGAAGATACAGGGTGGTCTGTATCATAGACACAGACCTTGACCTTATACTCTTCTCCCATGTGGCAGGCCATTGCTTTGGACTTGAGAAAGATGCAGTTCTTATCCTCCCCCAGCTCTGAAAGGGCACTAACTTAGTAACTCACCAGTATCTCAGTGTCATATGTGTTATAATAGCACGGGGCCCCAGATGAGCTAGTCATGCATGGGGAATGAAGTTCCTAAAGTCCCCCATTGGTAGCATCTAAGAGTGAGAATTTTTTCCCATTGACTCCTCCAGTGGATTTTCTCCAGCAGTCTCTCGGGCTGATACTGCCTGTCCATGGTGCAATGCAGCTGCATTAACATTCCGGTCAGACCCAGCCTCCCTCTCCCTGCCTGTGATATATGGCTGTCCGTAGCTTCAGCACTGCCTTCATGGACCCTGGGAGGGCAGCAGCTGGGCCGCAGATGAGGTGACAGAGCAGACTGGGAGAGCTGCTGTCCCTCTGAGGGTCCCAGGGACCACAGCAAGAGTTGAATATCAGTGCTGTAAAGACTCAGACATATAGAGAATTCTCTAAAGGAGCCTTCCCTAAGTAATAAAAGGGAAGTCTCTGTTGGGGTCACCTTCTGCATCGCATGGAAACATATACTATCTCATTTGGTTTTTATTTATTTTTGTGGGAGGGGAGTTGGGGCCACAATCTTCAGACTCAGGGGCTATTCCTGGCTCTGGGCTCAGGAGTGACTCCTGGTGGTGCTGGGGGGACTCTACATGCAAAGCGAGGGTTTTGCCCTTTGGCGTATCTATCTCTCCTACCACAATCTCATCTAATCCTCAAATGGCAACTACAGGGGGGGTGAGAAAAAGGAAGAAGAACCAAACTGTTTAACCAACCACAACGTTAACCAAATTGTTCAAGGTCACTTACATAATTCAAAGGGAATCAGAATTTATTTATTTGTTTTTAGTCCACACCTTGTGGTGCTCAGGGCTTACTCCTGGTTTTGATCTCAGTGGTTGCTCCTGGTGGGTTTGGGAGACCATATGTGGTGCCGGGGATCAAATATGGATTGGATATGGGCCGGGCTGCTTACTTGCTTACCTTACTTTACCTTACCTTACCTTACCTTGCCTTGCCTTGCCTTGCCTTGCCTTGCCTTGCCTTGCCTTGCCTGCCTTGCCTTACTTTGCCTTACCTTGCCATACCTTTCCTTGCCTTTCCTTTCTTTGCCTTGCCTTGCCTTGCCTTGCCTTTCTTTGCCTTGCCTTGCCTTGCCTTGCCTTGCCTTGCCTTGCCTTGCCTTGCCTTGCCTTGCCTTGCCTTGCCTTGCCTTGCCTTACCTTGCCTTACCTTACCTTACCTTATGTGCTCTACCATCTGTCTGGACCCAGAATCACTTCTATCTTTCTGATTGTGTTTCTTAACCAGAGGTGAGTTTGCACCCAGTGGGCTGTTGGCAATGTTCAGAAATGTCTTGTGATTGATAGCTACTAGCATGCAGGATGGTAATGGCACCTGGGGCTGAAGTTGGAGCTGCTAGATGCAGAGACCAATAACCCCTGTAGTGGGATGAATTGTGCCCATCCAAAGAACATACAATGGAGTCCTATCCCCCAATACTGCAGAGTGTACCTTGCTGGGAAATAGTGTCATTGCAGAGGTAATTATAAGAGAATGCTCCTTCAAACTCTGTGAGCCCCAAATCCAAGGTGATGCAGGTCTTCCTAAAACGGTGACCCTGTGGAGACAGATATAGTGAGAGCCCTGGGAGAGGAAAGTTGGAATGACCTGCTTTCTTTCACCATCAGCACGGCCAGGAATGTCAGGCTTGCCAGGTGAGCCAGGCACGGAAACAGCCTGGGCCCTAGAAACAGCCCATTCTACTGACATAACTCATGACTTTTGGCCTCCAGAACTCTGAGACAAAGCAGACCCGTTGTTTGATTTGTATTTTGATTTTTTTTTGTTTTAGGGCCACATCTGGAGCTGCTCAGGGCTTCCTCCTGGCTCTGAACTCACGAATCACTCCTGGCAGGCTCAGGGGACCATATAGGATGCTTTGGATTGAACCCAGGCCAGATATGTACAAGACAAGTGCCCTCCCCAGTGTACGATCTCTTTGGCCTCGGTCCTGTTGTTTGAAGCCACCCAGCTTGAGCCCATTAGGTCTGGTTGTCTAGGGAAATCAATGCACCTGACTCAGACTCACCTGGCCCCCAAAGTCAGTAGTGCTTGGCTGAGGAAGTCTGTGCTCAGAGAACATTGCTGTTCCATCTTCAGTATGAGCATCCTTCCCCATCCTTTTCTTTCCAAGGGCTGCTGCCCAATGTTTCAGCCGAGACGGGGACCACTTAGGCCCGTATCCAGAATGGTTATAGTGAGTACAAACCAGTCTTTTATAATGTCAAGCATGGTCGGTCCATCTGGCAACTTAATTAGCCTTGATCTGCCCTGGCAAGGAGAGGTCCTGATGGCCTGCACCCTGGTAGATTATCATGTTGTTTTCATGAAGTGAAACTCTGCATGTCTTCCTGGGCCCTGACTGTGTCTCTGCCTTTCAGTACTCAGCTGGGTGGTCGGGAGTTGTAATATCGTGTTCTCTTTTATTAGTCTCTATTTTTCTACATGGCTTAGGGCTGTGTTTTACCCCAAGCCAAAGAGTGCTATTTCTTGAAAATTGGAAAGAAAAACCTAGTTCCTCCATGACCCAAGAGTGTAACCAGAAGAACTGTGTGGCAGGAAGAACAATTTTCCCCAAGCCAACGGAACAAGCCAGTCCATGCAGTTTGCTGATTCATTATCTAGTAAAGTGTTATTAAGCTCCGGGATGGATGGACTTCCAGCTCCTTCATTTGGGGGATGTTAAATCCATTTCATTAATGAGCCGGCATTTGCAGACCTCAGCCTTGGCTCCCGTGAATGTGAGGTTAGTAAATTGAATAATCAAGGCAACGTTTCTGGCCTGGCCTCTGTGGGGGCCTGCCTCCCCACCCTCTCAAAGAGAAGGGATATTTGAATCACACTGTGTCTTCAGAGTTACTCTTACAGCACCAGCCGCAGAAGTCCTTCCCCAGAGGCCGGCAGCTTGCATGAATTCGAGAGCTAGTGTCTCTTAGGATTGGGCAGAGGCCTTTATGTTCTATTTTTAAAATGTATTATTTTTCAAAAACAGTATTTAAAAATAGTCATTCTTGGGGCTCAAGTGATATTACAGCATGTAGGGCTCTTGTCTTGCATGCAGCTGATGATGGTTTAATCCCCAGCATCCCATATTGTCTCCCGAGCACCTCCAGAAGAGATTCTTGAGTGTAGAATCAGGAGTAGACCCTGAGCACCATTGGGGTGACCACAAAACACTCACACACACACACACAAACATATACATGTATATCCATTCTTTAGATATATGTGTATATATGACATGCATGTATAACATATAGTTATATATTCTAAATACACCATAATATATATGTGTATATATATCCATTCTTTTTTTGGGGTGTGTGTGTGTGTAGAAGCTTTTGAAATGGATTCTTTTCATCCACTGAAGGAACTTGGAGGAGGCTCAGAAATGAGGTCTGAATCCAAAGAAGTAGAATGATGAGTGGTCAGCAAGACAGGGGCTCTCCAGGAAGGGCACCCGGAGCCCTCAAAGGGATGCAGATGACCAAACCCTGCTCTGGAGATGTCGCCTATTGATGTGCCCAGGACAGGATGTGCTTCCACTGTCCTGTCACTGTCTTCTCAGGGCCCCTGGCTTGTGAACACTCAGTGCCAGGCTCAGCGCATTGGCCCGGAAACTGGCAGCGGAAAGACCCTAGATGCTCCCTGTCCACCCTGGGCTGGTTCTCCAGCACCTTTCTGAGCAGCGTGCATCCCAGAAAGGACGAAAACCCAGACACAAAGCCGAGACTCCCGGAGGCTGGGCCCAAGCAGCTTTTCCCTGGCACCATGTGGCTCTTTTTTTTCCACCTTTGTCCAGGGCTAGTCTGTCACCAAGGTCATTTCAAGAAGTGTGACCATACAAGTCTTCCCCAAACGTCTTGTTTGCTTTTACCTTGCTTTCCATGTAGCAGAGTAATGGGGAGACCCTGGGGCAGCAGCCTGGAGGCTTGGGTCTATGGCTCAGCTCTCTCTCCAGGACCCTTGACCTCACTGCCTTGGGCATGCTTTGTCTGTCTGTTCAGTGGAAGTGATGTGTGCAAGCTTCTCTGAGAGTTCAGCGAGTGCCAAATTTGGTAATGATGTAGAAGGGCTTTAAAAACATTAAGTTTGTATTTAAAATGGAAGGCTAATTAGGAATCCATTTTCATCGTTTCCTGGGCTTATTTTGTCCATTGGTTCTCTCTCTCTCTCTCTCTCTCTCTCTCTCTCTCTCTCTCTCTCTCTCTCTCTCTCTCTCTCTTTAGGGCCACACCTGGTGGTGCACAGGGCTTTCTTCTGACATCCTGAATCCATACTCAGAGATCATTCCTGGTGGTAATGGGAGACCACATGTGGTGTCATGAATGGAACCTGGGTTGGCCATGGTGACGTGCCAATGAAATCACCTTATCTGCTGTACTTTCTCCTTGTCACACTCTCCTCCTCCTCCTCCCCCCCTCCTCCTCGTCCTCCCCCTCCTCCTCTTCCTCCTCCTCCTCCCTCTCCTCCTCTTCCTACTTGATCCATCTCCTCTGGTCCTCAAACTGGCCATAAGTCACCTTTGAAAGCTTGAAAAATGAAAATAAGCGTAAGGTCAAAGAGGTTTAGTTCTTATTCCCTTCCCTCCCTCCCTCCCTCCCTCCCTCCCTCCCTCCCTCCCTCCCTCCCTCCCCCCTCCTTTCCTTCCTATACTTTAAATATTCTCTTAAAAAATTCCCTACAAACCTCGTGGGACTCTCCCTCTTGTCCAGGTACTGTGAGCAGCTGCTTGCATTATTCCTTCTGCAAAGACACAGACAGAGGTGGGCGTCACTCAGATTACTTCATTTCTGTTGGAAGTGAACTGAGGGCCTGCAGCCCAAAGACACCCCCATTTTCAGACTGGTTGTTCCATGAACCAAGACCGTAAGCCTTTTCTGGGCTCTCAGCCTCTTCCCTCAGGCATCACATTCTCCGGAGTCAGTGGCAGGAGCACCCAGCTGTGACCCAGGGTATGTGAATGACAAATGGGCTATAGTTGGGTTAAACCCTTGCTCATTCCCACCCCATTGGGAGAATCAGTTTAAGTCCTGATGAGCAGAGCCCAAAGGCTCCATAATCTTGACACGTAGCCTTTATCCGCATAATTAGTGTTTCCTGAAAGTCTTCATGGGTCCTGCCAGGACAAAAATCCCAGTATATAGGGCTTACTGCCCTCCTTGCAGATCAGGTGTCTCTCTATGGTACAGAGAAGGACTCTCATAACTTCATGACCTCAGAGGCAGGCAGATGACTTTCCACCTCCCCTTACAAGGAGATATCTCTGTGAAGCTGTCATTGTCTCTACATTTAGTCTTGCAATCTTTGATCATGTGACGTTCATGTTTCACATTCAATCATCTCTATTCAGAGAGCAGAAAACCCAGTTCCCTTTTTTGAGAGGAGAATGATGCAAGGTACTTGAGCATTCTCTCCATTCTCTTTTGAACTCTGCCAAGAAATACTATAGCCTACTAACCGGTGTTCAGGGATCCCCTGGGTCTTCAGAGAGATAGGCCTAGGCCAGCCTTTTTTTTTTTTTTTTGCTTTTTGGGTCACACCCAGCAATGCTCAGGGGTTACTCCTGGCTTTGCACTCAGGAATTACTCCTGGCGGTGCTTGGGGGACCATATGGGATGCCGGGGATCGAACCCGGGTCGGCCGCGTGCAAGGCAAATGCCCTACCCGCTGTGCTATCGCTCCGGCCCCTAGGCCAGCCCTTTTCAAGTAGACACCAGACCTCTTAGAAAATTGAGACTCACTCCTGAGGCTTCCTGAAACAGGTGAGGGTTAGTCTCTCCATGGGGAGGAGGTGGGTGGCACCAATGACTTTATGGTCCTGTGCCCTGTGCTCCAATTAATTTTTCCCCAATATGGCACTCACATGTTCTCCCAGTTATGAACAAACAAACTATGTTTGTTCTCCACTGAGCTGTTCTTTGTGAGTTTTTTCCTTCTGTTAAAAATTCAGAAGGAAAGTATGACTTCCTTCTGCATTGCAGAAGAAATGGAAAATCTGCATTGTAAATAGCCTAACTGGATCCTAAAATCCTACAACCTCTGGAGAACCTTGTCTTGGTTGTTGATTTTTTTTTAATTTCTAGTTTTTCACTGGGTGGTAGTGGTAGTGGGAGATCACATCCAGCGATGCTCATGGCTTTATTCCTGGTTTATTCTGGGATCACTCCTGGCAAGCTCAGGGGACCATATTGGGTGCTGGGATCAAACTTGAGTCTGGTGTGTGCAAGGCAAGTGTCCAAACTCCTGTATTGTCAGACCTTGTTTGATATTGAAGTCTAAGTTACCTTCAGTTATTCACTTCAGTCACTTTTTTGTTTTATTTTTGGGTCAGACCCAGCAGTGCTCAGGGGTTTACTCCTAACTCTGAGGGCAGGGATCACTCCTGGTGGTGCTCAGGGGACCATATGGTGCGGGGAACAAAACCCAGGTCAACCACATGCAAGGCACACACCTTACCTGCTGAACTATTGCCCTGGTGCTCAATTACTCTTTAATATTTTCAGGAATGGTCAGTGGTGGCCTGAGTAACTTTATCTACTTCAAACTATCTCCCTGATTCTGGATGAAAGAACTTTTCCTATTTTGGGAGTCTCCTGGGTTTGCACAAGCTGGTGTGAATTGTCACCCTATTTCCCTTCTTCTGGGCACGGGGGCCACCATGCTTCCCTCTTGGGGTCTGTCTTAGAGACAGCCAGTTGTCTTTGCCTGTGGGGAGTAGATGTGAACTTCTGGACTAAATCCAGTGGCTGTGAGACCAGGATTTACAGGCAGGAGAAAGGCGAGTCAGAGCTCATTAGCTTTGGTGAATGACCCCAGGCCATGATTTTCTGGTTTCCAAGCGGCTGGGATGGTTGCGTGGGATGCTTCCTCCATTAAAGGATGAGTGATGCATCAGTAGGCAGTGACGCACTTTGCGATTCATCCAGACAGCCTCAGGTAAAAGGAGAGATTGGTCGTGATTGTGCTATGAGGAGTGAATGCATCACTGCAGTTTCCATACCGCAGCCTTTGGAGTGAGACGCTGGAGCCGGGCTAATGCCTCGCCTCTGAGAAGCGTCTATGGATGGGCTGCAGAGGAATCCACTTTGACGGAATGGAATTTTGTTTTCACTACCGCTCATCAACACAACCGCTGCAGGCAAATGAAAATGTGTGTGGCCGTTTGTGCACTTCCGGTAATGACTGTGGCTGGACAGAGGGAAGTGGTGTCCCTTTAGCCTGCCTGGCTGATGAATGATGAATGAGAAGCGGGCACCTGAGATGCTGGCTCTGAAGAGATAAGAGAGAATGATGGTGTGGGCTGCAGGGGAGGGAAAGTACTTGAAGAGCGTGTTATACTCTTGGGCGAGATGCCAAAGGCCTGGCTGCTGCCAACGACTTAGAGTCATTGCAGGAGGAGGGCACTTAGCCTGGAGCTGGTACAGGGAGAGCTTCCTGGGAATCTTCCTTTCCCTTGACTCTTCTTGGAGACCCTGATCTGTTCCTCTTGGTCTGGCATTTTGCCTTCCCTCTGGACCTTCCTTCCTTTCTCCTGGGCCGTCCTCTTCCACTGCTCCTTCCCTAGAGATTAAACTCTTTTCCACTGTCATGCCAATCCTTGAACTTCTCCAACTCTCTCCTAACAGAATCCTTAGGATCATGCCAATTTGATCCCTATGGCTTATTTTTTCTTTTTTTGCGTTTGTTTCTTTGATCCACACTTGGCTGTACTCAGGATTTACAGCTGGCTCTGTGCTCAGGAGTTGGGGGACCACGTGTGATGTTGCGGATTGATCCTGTGTTGGGCGCGTGCAAGGCAAGTGCCCTCCCTGCTGTACTGTCTGTCCAGTCCATGGTCCCTATGATTTTCCTGCCTCCAGGTAACAGCTTTCCCTGGAGAACACTGTGGGGTCCCCAGATTTCCACTCACTTTGTGCTTCCGTTTTTTTTATTTTCCTTTTTTTTTATTGATTCACTCCAAGATACACAGTTACAAAGCTGTTCATTATTGGGTTTCAGTAACACAGTGTTTCAACACCCAGCCCTTCACCAGAGTATATTTCCCACCAGTGTCCCCAGTTCCCCTCCCCCACACCCACCACTCTCTACCTCCAACCTGCCTCTCTGGCAGATAATTTTCTTCTCTCCCTCCCTCTCTCCTCCCCTCTTTTAGTCATTGTGGCCTGAAGTACAGGTATTGAAAAGTTATCATGTATATCTTTTTTACCTCCTTTCAGCACTCAGTTCTCGTTCAGAGTGATCATTTCCAACATGTGTCTCAGTTTTATTGATGGTGGCCCAATGGTGGTTTCTGCTCTTAGCCTGACCTGACACAGTCTGGCACCAGACATAAAATGTCATAGTTGGGGGCTGGAGCAATAGCACAGCGGGTAGGGCGTTTGCCTTGCATGTGGCTGACCTGGATTCAATTCCCAGCATCCCATATGGTCCTCAGAGCACTGCCAGGAGTAATCCTTTGTGCAGAGCCAGAAGTGACCCTTGAGCATCACCGGGTGTGACCCAAAAACAAACAAAAAAAGTCATAGTTGCCCTTGGCATAGACAATGCTGTTTCCTTCCCCTTCCCCCTCCCGAGACCTGCATAGACAAGAGTTTGGAGAAAGAATCTGGATTACTTTTGATCCAATCTCCGAGGTCAAAATTCTATTTCAGAGCCCCAGGGACGCAGCCCTAGGGGAGAGAACTTTGGTTTCAGACTCAACAGAGCCTCAACAGTATCACTGGGACTTAGAGAGGGGCCAGAGTAAGAGGGGCCCTGTCCAGTATGTGATGCTCCTTCCTGCCAAGGTAACCCCCATCTCTTTTCTTCTTTTGTGGAGGGAATGTGCCACTTGAGCTCAGTGGGCCCAGGTCCCCTTCTGAGTGGTTCTCAGCTGCCCAGGCCAGTCCTGCTCAGTCCCTGTGGGACCAGGGCTTACTCGATTCACCTCAGTCGTACTTGGGCTCTCTGGAGCTCTATTCAGCGGTGTTCTGGGGAGCCTGCGGGGCTGTGCAGGAACTAGGGGGAGCCACATTCAAGGCCTGTACCTTAATCCCCCACAGTCGTTCTCCGGCCCTAGGTTTGGGACATTCTTGGCATTCCTAGTAGCTAGTTCTGGGAACTTGACATTTGTGTCAGAACTTCTCTCAAAGCTTCCCATGCTCAATGCCATTGAATGGTAGAAGCTACAAACTCTTTCCTCAGAACATGCATCTGGCTTTATTTCCTGTTGGCCTCTTGCTTCCCCACATGGTGGCATCTTCATTGGGGATTGAAATAGACCCAGCTCAAGTTTGCATGCCCACTGCGAGAACCTAGAAAAGTCTGTGCTCAGTAATTGCTTGTCAATGACAGTCACCAGCTTGGTTTGGGGACTCTAGACTAAGGGGTGTCAAGGCTCAGGGAGATCAATTGTTATGGGGGGAGGGGGCTGGGCTTTTATAGCGGGTTCTGTTGGCTTCATGCACCTCTTTAGTGGTTTCGAATGGCATTCAGACCATACATGGAAGAGGGCAGTCTTCATTTCATGAGTACTGTCAGGATAGCATGTGGAGGAGAAGAGGACAGCAGGACCCTGCCTGTCCACTTAGTCAGTTGTGAGACATATTCTCGAGGACTATTAGAGCGTGGCTTCCCACAAGAAGGGGGAAAATAAGTCAAAGAGCACTTTGCTGGTTTCTGGAAGTTGTCGACCATTTCTGTCAACGGGAGGACTGCAGAGGTTTGCCATATAGCTGTGCTCCTCGGGCAAGGATTGCTTACAGTGGATGGTGAGTTGCTGCTTTGGGTGGAACTGGGAAGGTCCTTACGTTTTATTACATTCCTTCATTTCTAAGTTCAAATTAGTTCTAGTTCTTCTTGCCAGGGAATATCCTTCCTCTATATAACAATAGCAGTTGAGAAGGAAAAATGAGCTTATCACAAAGCCAGAGGAGGCAGGTGAAATACGACAGAGTGTCCCTTTGCCTTTCCTCTAACATTGAAAAACATTTTACCTATTATGGGAACTAGAAAATAACTCTTGCTGTCTTAAGTCTTAGGTGAAAGAACCATAGAAACTTATTTTTCATTCACTCCTGCTGTACGGTCACAGCCCATATGCCATCCCTAATGAAAAGATTTAGGGCCCATTTATGCCATTGTTTAGTTTCTAAATAGTAGGTGACAGAAGTGCTGAATATTCTCTCGAGGTTGATGTGGTTGTTCAAAGACACCAGGACCAAAAGGCTGGGCTGACCTTGCTTTTTTATGTTCAATTAAATGGACCAGATATAAGATCTATATTGTTTCTAAAGTGTTAAGAGTCACAGCAAGGGTGAGAAATTTCTTTGCTTGTGCTTCTGGAAAAAACAAGGGGAAAGCACTTAGGAGTTCAAATGTGTCCTCTCAAATCTCATTAAAAAATAAACCACCCTCAAACGTTGCAAGACTTTGCAAAGCTTGCTCTGGGGAGCTGGAGGTACAATGCGATGGAGGGAGCGATGCCTGGGTATACAGTTGCTATTGATGATATTGTTAATAGGTAGGCAATTAGAAATATATAATGTGTTGGTAAGTGCTAGAAAGGTTATGAAAAGACATAAGATGTTTGCACCTTCTAAATTTGTAGAATCTTGGTTGGAAGCAAAGCTTTTTGCATCAGAAGAGGTCAGTTACTTGAGAACATTTGCTAAGTTTTGGAAGATTGAATTGCCATTTACCTCTTCTTCCCTGAGAGTCTAGAGAAATCATTCAAGCAACATTTGCTGAATGGGAAATGAGGTATGATTTATTTCGCTGGCAGTGACCCCAAGTATTGCTGCTTCTGATAAGTTGTATTGGGGAATAAGAATGAACTCTGAGGTCCAAGTAGGGAAAAATACATTGCTCCCAGGTCAATATGTGTGCATCTATACTTGTGATTTCAAATGTCCTTACTATCAAACAGGATGGATGAGGACCATAAAGAAGAGCTGATCTGTGTGCACACTATATGGGACTGGACATGGAGAAGAAACTGTCACTGGGCCTCAGCAAATAGAAAGAAATGACAACAACATATTGGCTTGGATCCTGACTTTGAGACCCAGTTAGGTGTTTTTTTATAAAACACGGAACATTGAATGTCAGGATTCCATAAGTCAGGTTGGAATTCTTTTCTGTTCATGGGGCAGATGTTCAACCCCTGCAGATACTCAGTCAGTGCTCTGATAGAGCAGTGAGGCTTGGTCTGGGGGCTGGAAGTAGAGTTAGGAGTGAAAAGATGCTAAAGATCCACCTGGGGAGGAGGGTCTTGAGTGAGTGGAAAACCCTTAGTAAGATGTGAGTTTTGGGAGAAACACTTTTTTTTCTGTAACCTTCTCTCAAGTGTGTTGTAATGCTAGTTTGGGAACGTTTAGGTTAGCATAGAGATAAGATAGTCTGAGGAGATCTCATGGAAAGATTGATGTTCGGTTGACTTGAAGGTGTGGCTGAGGCAATCAGATGGGACCAGGTCTTCTAGGTAATGGGTGAGACCAAACCCTTATGTGATAAGTGAGAGCCCTGAGGTTGGGGCCCCAGGAGAGGTAGTGGGACCCACCCAATGCTCTTAAATGCTAAACTGAATCTTTAGATGAAGGTCCGAGGGAAAGACACTTGTTCTCATGGCTTAGGAGAGGTAGTGGGACTCACCCAATGTTCTTGAATGCGAAACTGGATCTTTAGATGAAGGTCCGAGGGAAAGACACTTGTTCTCATGGCTTAGGAGAGGTAGTGGGACTCACCCAATGTTCTTGAATGCGAAACTGGATCTTTAGATGAAGGTCCGAGGGAAAGACACTTGTTCTCATGGCTTAAGAGAGGTAGTGGGACTCACCCAATGTTCTTGAATGCGAAACTGGATCTTTAGATGAAGGTCCGAGGGAAAGACACTTGTTCTCATGGCTTAAGAGAGGTAGTGGGACTCACCCAATGTTCTTGAATGCGAAACTGGATCTTTAGATGAAGGTTCGAGGGAAAGACACTTGTTCTCATGGCTTAGGTGGATGCTTATAAAACTTCTAGGGCCTCATCATTTCAGAGATAAAAGTTGCCTTGGCACGGAGGGCAAATATGCCATTCTTTATGCACTTCTCTTTATTTCCTTCATGTTGTCTGCACTAGGATGATACATATTTAGAGCACAGTGAACCCTGTGTTGTTCTGGTTGGCTGAATGTGTAAATGTAGATTATCACTGCTTATTTTAGGCTAGGTGGTTCTCACATAGTTCTAGAAATTGCAGTGCTTTTGTAGACATTTTCGTTCCATTCTCTCTTTTGTAGAACTCTTCTTGTCCTTAAAATATCTTCCCAAAATGTACAGGCTGAAAATAGACTATAGACCAAACATGATGCCTACTTAATATCTCTGTAGTAAACCGAAACACCCCAAAAGAACGAGTAAACAAATGGGAATGCCCTGTCACAGAGCAGGGTGGGGTGAAGGGGACAGGGTGGGGGTGGTGGGAGGGATGCTAGGACTATTGGTGGTGGAAAATGGGCACTGGTGGAGGGATGGGTACTTGATCATTATATGACTGAAACGTAAGCATGAAAACCTATAAGTCTGTAACTTTGTCTCACGGTGATTCACTAATAAAATAAATAAATAAATAAAATATACCCCCAAAGCTTCTAGATACCTGTCCTAGAAAACAAAACAAAACAAAAACCAAAAGTCTATTTCCAAAGTGTACAGTTCAGCTATTCAAATGACTTAGAATGCTTCCTCTGAAACACCTGGTGGTTGTTCTGATCATCTCAGTTTAGTGTATCTCAGATTTTAACATATCTTATCTTTTTATTGTTTCTCCCTTACAACTCCAGTCTCTGACAACTCTTTAGTAATTTGGACTTTTGGTAATTCTTCAGTCCTGTGAAGACCTCCAATAAATAGCTGTTGGTTTCTTTGTATCATCTCTCATTACTTTGATATTCTCTATATTTTTACTCAGCTCAAGTTTTATGATCATTCCTTATAATAACTTCTTAATTTAAAATATTTTATTGTGATTTTGTTTCAGGGGCATCATTCCCAGCTATGCCCAGAGTAGGCAAAAAGCTTACTCCTGGCTCTGTGCTCTAGGATCACTTCTGGCAGTGTGTGTGGGACGATATACAGTGCTGGGGATCGAAAGCAGATCATATGTGTGCAAGGCAAGCTCCCTACCCACTGTACTGTGTCTCTGGCCATTATAATAATTTATTTACAGGTACTTTTCATTTACTTGCCTCACTCCTATTGGTTCTAGCAAAATCAAAACCATAGTTTAGTCTCTTTCCAATCCCCTAACACTCTACTTAAATAGTTGCATGTGGCTAGGGCAAATCATAACCTTGATGTCTGGTTTGACTTTAGATTCATGACAATGAACTTCAAATGAGAACTTAATGCTGCCCAGAACCATTATCATAATATAGTTCTCTGGTCCATTTACTCTTCCTTATTTCTAGATGACCCTTTCAATCCTCCCACGTCTCCTCCTACATCCTCATTCTATCTGCTGACATTGATTCCTGCTTGAGTAGGAAATGAAGAATAGAAAGAGAATGATCACATACCTGTATTCCACACCTTCTACCACCTACCAGAATTTGCCTCCACACTACCAGCTTTCTTGGAGTGGTCCTACCTAAAGCTGGGAGATGAAATGCTTTCTACTCCAGGTCATTGTTTTGACAATTCTTTTTTTTTCATCATCAACCTAACTTCTTGGCTTATATGAGCTGACTGTTACTTTCCCCATTTTTAGAAACCTCCCCCAGGTCCCACTTCTATCAACTACTTACCTACAGTTATTCATTGACACAAACTCCTCCAAAGAATCCAGAGTATAAATTCACCATCTCGAATTGCTCTTGGCACATTTTCTTAAACTCACTCTTGTAAGGCTTTCACCAGCATTGCATATTGCTATTGCAAATCACAACCTTGATGTCTGGTTTGAGCAGCACTCTGTGTTGCTGAAGTGACCAATCAGCAGTCAATTGTAAATCCTAATTTTGATAACCAGGAACACTGGCCACAACTGGGTCTCCTCGTCTCAACGTTATTGAGCTGTATTGGTATATCACATTGTGTAAAGGTAAGACGTATAATGTACTGTTTTGATATCCTTATATATTGCAAAACTGGTGGCTAACATGACACCAGAAAATACTGCTTTCCCTTCACATAATTATTTTTGGTTTTCTTTGGTGTTGAGAACATTTAAAATCTATTGTTTGGAAGAGATTAAAGTATATATTGGAGTTTTACTAGTTACAGTCATGATGCACAACCCAAACACCATAATAATGTTCCAGATATAGTTTGTACCTTTTGACCAGCAGATTCCAATCTCAGTCCTTATTATCTACCACTTTACTTTTTACCTCTCTGAGTTTGGAAGTTTTATATTTCATAAGTAAGTGATTCCATATAGTAATAGTTTTCTTGGACTGATTCGTTTCAGTGAAAATAATGCCCTTAAGTTTCATCCAAGTTGTGACAAATGGCAGAATTTTTTTTCTTTCTGATTGGCTGAATTCCTTCCTTCTAAATTCCTGGCTGAGTATTATTTATTGTGTATGTACGTAAGTATGTATTTGCAAGTGCTACAATAAACCTGGGAATGTAGATCTACTTATGAGATGATATTTTAATTCCTTTGGAATATATGCCAGGCATTGAAAATCCTGGTCATACACAGTGGTTTTATTTGTTTTTAAATATCTTTTTGTTTCCTTTGCTGTATAGAAGTTTCTAAATTTGATGTAATCTCATTTGTTCATTTTTTTTTGCTTTTTGGGTCACACCCGCCTATGCATGGGGGTTACTCCTGGCTTTGCACTCAGGAATTACTCCTTGCAGTATTAGGGGGACCATATGGGATGCTGGGAATCGAACCTGGGTCAGCCGCATGCAAGGCAAATGCCCTACCCACCGTACTATTGCTCCAGCCCCTCATTTGTTCATTTTTAATTTGGTTGCCTTTTGGTGCAAAGATTTGAGAAATTTTAAGCCTAAACTTTGAAATTCTTGATACAAGAAGAAAGGAAGGAAACTTTTCCCTTTTGCTGATAAAGCTAACTCCCTGCTTCCTACTTTTAGATACCGAAGATGTGAAGCTTACAGCTCTCTTCAGATCTTCAGGGAAGCTCAGAGAATCATAACTGCAACAATCTAGTTTCCTTATGTGGAACCACCTCAGGCATCACCCATCTGTAGACTTCTCATGATAAATAATAAATATCCTCATGTTTAAATCATTGTTAGTTGGGCTTTCTTTTACTTACTGCTGAATATTGTTAAAGGATCTAATATGTTTCCCTTTGCTTTAAAAAAATTATTACTCTTAGAGATTGTATGCAAAGAATTTTTGTTCCTAATTTTGGAAACAAGCTTTTATAAACTTGCTTTTTTTTTTTTTTTTGGAGTGGGCACACTTGGCATGCTCAGGACTTATTCCTGGCTCTGGACTCAGGGATTACTTCTGGTGGGCTTTGGGGACTATACAGGATGACAGGTATTGAACCCAGGTCAGTCTATTGCAAGGTATGTGCCCTACTGATATACTATTATTCTGGCTTCTAAAAAGATGTTTTCAATGATACAATGATATGCTTGCCTTTAAATTTCTTTTTGAGGACCCAGGTAACTTGTAAAACTGTCTGTAAAGTCTTGCTTTCAAGTGCCAATCCGATGTCATATTTGTGAAGAATGGGAGAAGATGTCATGGGCTGCATGGAGAAGAAATATTTTTGGAAGAAGTATTTTGGCCACACCTGGTGGTGCATAGGAGCTATTCCTGGCTCTGCGCTCAGGAGCCACAACTGACAGTACTGGGGGATCCTATGCAGTGTTGGGGACCAGAGTGGGCCCAGCCACAATCAAGACCAGTGCCTTAACAACTATGCTATCTCTGGTTCTGGAAAAGGAAATATTGATTTTCCTAGATTTTGCTATTCTCAGCTCTGTTGTGATAAGGTTTATATTTCCCAAATTTCTTTGCCATTTTAACATCCTCTGCTGCTTTTCCTTCTCATCATATTGAAGACCAGAGCCAGTTTTCTGTGGTTGCTATGTCAGCTTCCAGAGCGATAAAAATGACAAGTAAAACAAATAAAGAACAGATTTGCTGTGCTCTGTCTGCATGGCTTAGCGGGACAGATGGTGGCATGGAGCTGAGGCTCCAGTCTTGCACACCAAACCAGTTTCATCCAATTGCCTTCCTGGGAGAAGCTCAGAAGATTAGAGAAAGCCTTTGTCAGCCAATTTGGACTCTCTTTGGTTTATTAGCTTTGATTACTTGGATTTCCTTCTTCTAGGAAAACCAGAGCTTATGGTTAAAAAAAAAAAAAAGACTTAACAAACTTAAGTTGGTGCATTAAAATACTCATGTAATTATCCGGACAGCAGCGATACCTCCCTCCAGTAATGCTGGAGCTGTCAGGAATACAAGGCAGAAACAGATGGCCTGGGGTTTCCGTGAAATGTAACAATGAAGAGAATATAGTGTCTTGGCCCTTTCACACTCACATTATGCCAAATCCACACAAGCAAGGGACTCTGGACATTGGCTAGAGATCCAGAATGTGAAGAACAAGACTGTCCTGTCTTTGTTCTATGGTATCTGGGGATTGCCTGATGAAGCTATAACTTGTGCTTGACCAGAACATTCTGGTTAATGGTCATTTCTGGTCTACTATGTCATCCCCCCATAAACATATCATTTTTATTTTAAATTAAAAATTTTGGGGGGAGCACACCCCGTGGTGCTCCGGGGTTGCTCCTGGCTCTGCATTCAGGAATTACTTCTGGTAGTTTTCTAGTGGCCATATGGGATGCCAGGAATTCAAGCCGAGTTGGCTGCCTGCAACACAAACTTCCTATCCACTGTACTATTGCTCTGGCCAATGAGCATCTCACTTCTGCTGAGTGACTTGGGTTCGCTTCTTCCGGATGGACTCTATCAAAGGGTTGGTGAATATTCTCATTGATCTCTCATTTCCTTCTTGATTTCCGCTGGTCTTGTTTGGGTCTTCCTGTTTAAAACTCCTTAAGATGAAGAGATGCTATTTGGCGGAGAAAAATTTTTGCAAACCATTGGAGAAGAGAGTAATATTCAAAAAATATAAAGAAATCATAAAACAAAACAAAATTCCGATTAAGACATGGATAAAAGGACCAAATTGACAATTTTACCATCTACTTGGTGAACAGGTACATAAAACATACTTAATATCATTAATCATTAGGGAAAGATACACGGGATATCAATTCAGGCCTATTTAAAAGTCTACTACCATCAGGATGGTAAGAGATAATGCAGCAGTGAGAGGGTGGAGTCCCCTTCTATGCTGTTGGTAGGTATGAAAATAGGTTCAATTACTGGTTGAACAAA
Organism: Sorex araneus; assembly: GCF_027595985.1. Classification (NCBI taxonomy): domain Eukaryota; kingdom Metazoa; phylum Chordata; class Mammalia; order Eulipotyphla; family Soricidae; genus Sorex; species Sorex araneus. The sequence continues at coordinate 21,571,812 of NC_073308.1, read as the reverse complement.
ATGATATTGTTTTCATCAAAGTGTTAAGAATAGGAGCCAGGGAAACAGCACAAGTGGTGAGCACATGCTTAACATGGCATTGCCTTCTGTGCCACCTGTTTGGGTGAGTGCTGTCCTCTGTGCACTTCTGAGATGAGTGTCCACTGGGAAAGGTCCCAGACCTTCTGGTTGTGGTGGCTACTACTCTACTATTACTACTACTACTACAACAATTACTACTACTACTTCTGTACTTCTACACTCACACACACACACCAAAAACAAAAATCAAAAATATCCAGATCTACCTCATTGTAGCACTGTAGCACTGTCGTCCCATTGTTCACTGATTTGCTCAAGTGGGCACCAGTAATGTCTCCATTTTGAGACTTGTTGCTGTTTTTGCATATCAAATACGACACGGGTAGTTTGCCAGGCTCTGCCATGCGGGTAGGATACTCTCCGTAGCTTGCTGGGCTCTCTGAGAGGGGCAGAGGAATCGAACCCGGATCGGCCGTGTGCAAGGCAAATGCCCTACGTGCTGTGCTATCACTCCAGTCCAGATCTACCTCATTATCTATTAATTCTACTTCTGGATAACAGAATGTTGAAGAGATAGATGCATTCCTGGAGTAGATTTATAAAGGAAGATGTGTTTTATCTTTACAAATGAGTAGTTTTGAGCTATAAGAAAAGAAAAAAATTCTGCACTGGCGAAGATATGGGTGAACTTTAAACACTTGCTAAGTCAGAGAAAGAGATATATTGTAGAATATAATTTGCATATGGAATTAAAAACCAACCATATAAAAAAAGAATAAATTGGAGATAATTTTGGGATGAGGAGTGAGAAGACAGAAGTCTAATGGTCTAAACTTAAAAGTAATGAATAAGTCCTAGAGATCTAGTGAGTTTGAGTATAGATGGCAGTATCATAGTATAATCATTAAACTTGCTAAGTGACCAGACAATAATTTTAACTGCTACAAAGAAAGGAAAGTTTGACAGAGGTACTAATTGTTATAATTGCAACCTCATCATAGTCATGCTATTAACATGCTGTGTTAAGCTTTGTATACCTTAGAAGACTACCTTAAATGAATCCACTGTTAAATGTTAAACGCACCAGTTGAAAAAAAGACAAACTATTCAGGCTCCTGGAAATGAGAGATTCTTTGCATTTTTTCCTCAGGCAGCACCTTTGTGCCAGAACATAGAGATGAGTTCCCTACAGCTTCCTCTGTACACTTACCCCAGAATATAAATAATAAAGCTCACTTCCAGAAACATGTCCTTAACTATCGTAGGTCATATTTTCTGGACTCTACCCCCGGTGATGCTTGGCTCAGTGTAAATGACCTTCAATACACATGAAGACTTCAACCCAACAGTGTTCTTCAATCTGGGACAATTTTATCCTACAGATGACAATGCCTAGAGACATTTTTTGGTTATAATTGGGGTGATAGTGCTAAGTCATCCAATGGGGAGAGGGCAGGATGCTCAGTCATCCCACTAAGCAAAGGACAGCTTTCCCTCTTCCTTCATGTGTCAGTACTGCTGAGGTGGAAAAACTTCTATTAGAAATAAAAAGGTGGCATGAAAGGTGAGGTAAGTGGGATGATCGTTTAGTGTTCTCCTGATTTAAATTGAATGAACTCAAGCTCAGGTTCTCTTGCTGGAAACAGGACCAGTTTTCCTGTCCCTGTCCTGGAATTGTGAGAATACCTGAACTTAGGTAGCTGACATGTGCATTGCAGCTTGGTATTAGGCAGGCCTTCTGCAAATATTAGCAAAATATTACTGCTAGAGAAATAATTTGCTTCTTGACTTTCCAGAGAATCAATTTCAAGGACTTCTGAATATGTATTAATGGCTTAGTAATTCCTCTGGGCATTAAAACAGGTTTTTTTTTCCCTCTTTACTTCTGCTAATAGGGTGTCAGTTAAAGAGAAGCAGAGTTCAGCCTTGGCCAAGTTCTTTGGTCTGATTATCCCAACTTCTGCTTTTCCTCACCTGACATGGCCTTCTGTGGTTATCCCCGTTGTCTGGTTTTTGTTATTTTACTCTGGATGATTTAATGAAGTTGTCTGCTCCAAGTGGGAAATGGTGATGCTTAAGGTAGGCTCTGAGTACAATGATAAAGTTGATCTTACCCTTTCTTATTTATCTTTGTTGAGTAGAAAGAAAAGGTTACATGTGTTTATCAGCAACATCATAGAATGACCCTCCTGTTCTGGAAACCTCCTGTATACTTGACTTTTCACTTAAAACTCAGATGATTGGTCTGAAGCCGTAGTACAGTGGGTAGGGCATGTGTTTTGCATGCGGCTGACCAGGGTTCAATCTCTGGCATCCATATGGTCCCCCAAGCACCACCAGGAGTAATTCCTGAGTGTAGAGCCAGGAGTAACACGTGAGCATCACTGGGTGTGACCCCTCCAAAAAAAGCAAATAAAAAATCCTCTTTGATGATGGACCTGAGCAATATTATAGAGGGTAAGGTGTTTGCCTAGCAAGTCCTAAACTGGATTTGATCTCCAGCATCACATATGTCTCCCAAGCCCCACCAGGGATAATGCCTGAGCAGAGGCAGGATTCAGCCCTGAGGCCCACCCCAGTGGGCCCAGAACTGGAGAGAGAGTTGGTTCCTTTCCTCCTGAGCTTCTGCAGCCCATTCCCTTCGCCCACCCTGCACTGTGTGCCATCCCACTCTTGGACCTTAGAACTTTTCAGGGGTATTGCCTTTGTGGCTGTATTCTAAACATACTCAGTGTTGTACTTTCACAATATGGCCTCAAGCTTGTGGTGTAACCCAATTTTCTTTTAAAAATTTCATAATTTATTTCATGTTTTATGTCTTGAGTAGATAACCTATATACAATAGTTTATAGTGGTAATAAAAACAAGTCTCCTTTCTCCTGCTTTCTTCAGTGTCTGAGTTCTCCTTCCCAGAGGCAATCACCATGATCTGACTTGTACACTTCTAGAGGTTGTATTTAGATATATAATTCCCTTCCTTCCTTCCTTCCTTCCTTCCTTCCTTCCTTCCTTCCTTCCTTCCTTCCTTCCTTCCTTCCTTCCTTCCTTCCTTCCTTCCTTCCTTCCTTCCTTCCTTCCTTCCTTCCTCATCTTACGGAGAACTCTATGTTAGTTCTTATAAAGCAGTGTGTCTTTTTTAGAGGCTGCACCATATTTCACAGAATGACAGTTCCTGAATTGAGTTACCCAACCCTTTTATTGAGTCCTAGGTTTTAATCCATATCTTGTCCTTTGTCATTACACTCCACTATCCATATTTATTTGCATATATTTTATAGCCACACGTGAATACATCTGTAGGTAGAACCCACATAGGATTGATGTATAATTTACCTTTTGCTAATCCTATTAGTAATTTATAGCTTTAGTAATAATAGGAAAGATTCACTCAGTGGTTTGCATATGCTAATCCCAACATTAGCACTTTGCATGTGAAACGTCCCTTTCTCAAGATCTTGAAAGAGGACATGTTCTTATCATTTCCACCTTGCAGTGGAGCAAGCAGGTTCAGAGAGAGCAAGTAGCTTGCTTATGTTCAGAGAGAAAATAGCAAAACTTAGGCTCAACCCAAGCAATGGGACTCTGAGTAGAGGAAGCTTTTCTGTACCGCCTTACTCTCCAGTCTTGATAAATGATCACTAATAAAGCGAAGAGTGCTTCATATTGGCACAGACATGGACACATACAAATGCTTTCTTTGCCTTATAATGATGACTAATTAATTACTTTTTGAAAACTCTTCAGAAAACAATAACACTTGTCAACTTATCACCTTAAAAAGCAGCCAAAATACCAATAATTTTTTTAAGGGTGAAAAATGCATCTTCTGGTCAGCCAAACCATGGGGACTGTTATAGTCACTTGAAAAAAAATGATCCTGACATAGATTGTTTTGGTAAAATTTAGTTTGAACTAGGTCTTTGTATAGACCTGGATCAATCAAGTCTAGAACTTTCTCGTGCACAAGACTGGCTGTGTGGCTTTAGACTCAGGGCCATTCTCATCATAGCTAGCGGGAGCAGAATTTTTATCCTGATGCTGTTCCCCTGAGTCTAGTGTAGGCTGAAATGACCCCTGAGGAGTTTTTGGCACTACTTTGGGCATTACTGTAACCCCAAACCTACAGAAGCAGCATCACTTCCTACTGGGTTCTGTCCTGTTACTCTCTTGTTAACAAGTGCACAGGTCCAGGAGGGAAAGATGGGCATGACAAACAGCGGCTAGTAGGAGGATAAGTAAAGAATGCCAAGTACAGATAGATGAGATGGGAATCAAGCCTTCTATACTTGCCCACAGGGTCTTTTCGAATGACACATCTAAGATGTTGAGGGACTCATAGAAAGATGCATTCAACTGATCACAAATATGAGAGTTCCTTAATTACTATTTGCAATTTGCTTCATATTTTCATGTATACCCTTGCCCACTTTTTCCAGTAGAGGCAATGGCAGCTGGAAATAGTACCTCTTTTTTCCCCCTTTTGGCATGTATGGTATGAAAAGAAGACCTTTATGGTATGAAAAGAAGACCTTTAAAACCAAAATAAAACCAGGTCCCAGTGTTAATAGGAGAATAGTACGGTAAGAGATAGGCGATGGGTAGGTTAAAGTGAAATGTGCTCATATGGCTGTGGTTACCTTTATCTCTGATCCACCCTTATATTTCATAATATGAAGGTATTTTTCCACTGTTGATGATGCCTCCAGCATCTTGGATGGAAGAATCGTGAGGTCTCTTCAATTACAGACAGGCTCAGGGAACCTCTGACCTGCCGTCAACATCTGAAAACTAATGGAGCTTTTTTGTGCTCTGGGAACTGAAAGAATGCCCAGCCTTTGACTCGAGCTGGTTGTCATGATGAATAAGGCACTTAATGAGCAGAGAATGGGCACAGGTCACGGTCAGAAGTGCATCAAGGTCTAGGATGTGGCAGAGTGAAGATCTCCACTTTGCATGGACTCTCTTTGCAGGCAATGAGGTGAAATCTCTCCTATTTTCTGAAATGCCCATTTTATTTTTTCATATTTTTTATTTTGCAAAATGGAGGGAAATTATTCACATTTATGTCTTAGAAATACGACCTATGTTATTAGGACTCAGTTCTAATACACGAATTTTCTTCCTTAGGTTTCTAGGTAGTAGGACTTATTAGTCTTTCCCTGATTTGGGTGAAAAATATACCTTTTAAACCTTTGCAGTATAATTCCATTTTTTTTTGTCCCTCAGATCCTTTGTAGTTGAGACCAGGAACTCATTCTGATGATGCTGGTTCTAAATCCCTGGTGGTAGGTTTTACTGATGACAACTCAAGTAATGAGTCCTTATCTCTTCCCTTCCTCTGTCCATCGAGTGAGGAGCTGCAATTTTCTCTTGGTCCTTTGGCCCGTCACCATGCTGATTTTTATACGAAGCTGGATGATGAGCAATACCTTACTTAGCTGCCAAATTGCCTTGCAGTTATGATCACTTCAATCATGGGAAAGATGCATGGGTATTCTGCTCTAATCCAGAAGGCATTGAAATGAAGGGGCTATTTTCCTCTCTCTTCTACTGACTATAATCAGCCCCTGAGTTGAATTTATCTACTATAGACAGATCTTTCTCCTCATTGCTGAGAATCAGATTAAGGAGATGGTGGTCATCTAGAGGTACTAGCAGGACAGAGTTTCCAGTGGAAGAGATAACAAAGAAAACCCCATTTCTGGCCTTGGAATAAGGTTAAAGGAAATCGATGATCATAGCCACGGGGAAAGCACTTACATTCAAGAGCTGTTGGTCCTTTTTAAAAACTGCTTTTTTGACCTGGACACTCATCTCTTCTTTTACTGAGACAGTATACCTTGATTTCATTGTAGAAGGCAACACAGGAAGATGAATTCAAACATTTGAAATTTAATCCAAACATTTTCACTTATTTTAAGCTATTAATATTGTTAGGACAAGAGAATTAATAATAGTAGAGTGCATGTGAGTGCACTGTGCTGTGGTTAGTTAATCTCAATTCTGGGTAGCAAGTGAGATTGGTCTGTCAGGAGGAACATACGATTATTTAGCCTCAGATTTTTGACTTTGATGATGGAAAGAAAAGCAAACTTCCCACTATTCTTGAATAATCCAGCCCATTACCCTCATTATCTCCACTACCTGGGTCTCTCACCCAATCTCCCATCCTTCCAGCCTGATCACTTTTCACAGCTTCTTTATCTACTCATCTCTTTATGGACCTTTAGGCTGATTCCAAGTTTTAACTCTTGTGAATAATGTTGCTATGCATACACATGGGAATATTCTTTTGAATTAGTTTTCTCATTTATTTAGGAGTGATATTGCTGGGCATGTTACTTCCACTTTTATTAAATTTTAAAGTTTATTTTGTATACTTATATTTAAAAATTATTTTAATTTAATATATTTTTATAGGGGTCATTAAGTGACATATGATTGTTTGTCAATGATGTTGAATAAAATTAGTACTGTTTTAGGATAGGCAGGGGTGAGTGGCAGAAACACAACATGCCAGAGACAAATGATGGAATGACTATAATTAGCAGAGACATGATCATCATCTGAGTCAAACTCTAGTGCCAAGAAGGATGGGTGGGAAACAGTTTGTAGATAGACATTGTAGAAACTTCCTTGATTAGGTTGAGGAAGCACAAGTGAAAAAATCTCCACTACTGGTCCTTGTGTTTTACATATGAAAAATGAAAGACTTGGGTTAATTCCAAGTTTCCAATCCAACCTAATTTGGATTAGTTTCTGATTCATGAATCCCAAGTTTCCAAGCCTGGGTAACCAGGGAGACGTGGGAGGTATGCTGCAAATTTAGCTTTGGGATTAGAGAGTTTGGTGCATTTTCCATAAGGAAAAGGATTGGTGGCAGCATAATGTAGGAAGAGATCTTGGAAGAATAGTTTGGATAAGATGCATGGGCTGAAAATGATATATGGGGATGAGAGGTGGATTTCAGTGGGTCACTGAATTCAGCAAAGGGGCAGAATGGAAAGAGAAGTATGGAAGTTTGGGGCAAGACTATCTTTTCAGTTAAGAACTAAAGGAGTCTGGGTAGCATTGGGGAAGCTCTCAAGGGAATGAAGGACAGAAAGAAGGCTCTGTTTTGGTTGCTTTAGGAAGAGGAGTGCATATTCTAGGCAAAGGGAGCATAGTTGTGAGGTTGGGGGAAGAGAAAGAAGATCTCAGAGAAGAGACAGAGATAAAAGCAGATTCTGGGCAAAGTTATGAGAAATAGGATTAAGGATATAGTCATGGTTGAACTAGGATAGAAAAATGCCCATGTTTCTGTGAGGGTAAAGGAAGATCACTGTATCACTGTATCACTGTCATCCCGTTGTTAATTTATTTGCTCTAGCAGGCACCAGTAATGTCTCCATTCATCCCTGTCACATGCTAGTGCAGCCCGATGGCGTATTGGGGGCTCTTTCAGTATCAGGGGAATGAGAACCATTGTTGTTATGTTTTTGGCATTTGTGTATGCCACAAGTAGCTTGCCAGGCTCTGCCGTGCAAAGGAAGATAAATGAGCTAAGTGAGAAAGGCAAAGATTGTTTGAAAATCTGAAAATGCTTTGAAATAGTTTATGTGAGGATGGGATAGGGTTCCACTAGAGAGGAACTGATTGTTTATTAAACATGATTAGGAGAAGGTGTGTGCACGGAGGCGTTGGGTGTCCCTCTCGCCCAGCAAAAACGCTTCAAGAGCAGGTGGATATCCACAGAGAAGTTGTTTCTAATTGCTCAAGATGTATTAAGTCAGTGAGGGTGTAAATGAAAGTCTAGGTTCTTCCTGTGATTATTTGGACATAGTATCATTAGAAAAGAACAGCAAAAGAAAGAGCTTTTTCTGGGATTTCCCCATTCAGTTCTGGTGAATAGACTCCAGACCAAAGGTTACCCCTTTATTTTAACCCATCTCACATCACCACACAGTGACACACAACAGTGGGGTAGGGTAGATTCGTAAGGCGCTACAAGTCCTGTTTAACACTAGGTCAGGCCTTACAAACAAGGACATGCTTCAGTCATTAAGTGTATTAACCCAAGAACTGAGTTATTATCGGTAAGGATTATTGCATCTATATTTGCTACTTTGGGAGCAGAAATTACATATCACTGATATGTTTCCTATTTTTACCCCTGAGGTTTTATGAACAGTCTATGTTTGTGAATTCCCATGCAAAGAAGTGCAGAACGCCATGCCCTCCTGTTTCTTAGCACAGACAGTCAAATACATCACAGCTGAGTCATAGCTCTCAGACATGACTACACTAAAAAATGTTTGCAAAGCCTGCTTGCTTTTCATGACGGGTGATAAGTCAGCACTATAAGCACAAAGGATAGCACTCAAACCACTCGCTATGAGGGAGCACTGGAATAATGTGATTAACACAGCCTTACGTCTCTGACTTTGAATCCTGATTTCCACTGTTTTTAAATATTTTTTGTAAGGTTTCTATATTATTGTATGACTTTGGACTTCTTTAAGCCTCAAGCTTTTTGTTTGTAAAATAGGGACAATAATAGCCTCTATTTCATTGGGTCTGTGTGAGGATCAAATAAGGCAGGTTTATATACCTTGTGCAAAACATGTACTGAATGAGTGAGCCATGATTACAAGAAACAGAACAGAATCAAGGGACTCATTGGCAATCAAAGCAATGAACTAAGGGTCAGGAGTTTATAAAGGAGATTTGGGTGAGTGAAGCTCTGGCACAGCATGTTGCTGTTGCTGAAAGATGAAGTCTTCTCTTGATGAGCATGTAATCTGAGTTTTCCTAGTAATTACAACTAATTTGCAAAAAAGTGGGTAATGCATTTAAATTTATCTAATTACTGAAATAATAAAGCTCTGCATTTATAAGGGCATCACGAAATTTAAGTGAATGTGCTTTTCACAATGTAATATAGAAGCAAATATCCTCACAAAGGAAAATATTGTAGGGTAACTTCTAAGTTGAAGTCACCATTAACTGGTAACTTCCTGTTAGTGGAATCATTTTTCTTTGGTCAAGATTCAGTGTTTGGATGGATAGGGACTAATTAGAAAAGATGTTTTATCCCTATGATGATAAAGAAATGATACAGTGAAAATGCTTTACCCTTTGCATTTAAAAGTTTGACAATTTATATTTCCACAAATTGCTGGGCAGCAGAGAAATTAGGTGGTTGTTTAGAAGGGCCACTGACCACCTCACAGCTATTCACTGTATTTTCCCTACAAGATAATCTAGGTTTCCTATACCAAGTAAATATCCAACAGTGTAATTCAAATCTGATGTTCGTTTGCATCCTTCTTTGTGAAGTAATGATTTTCCAGAGTGGTGTGCTTTGATTATCTTCTCTTTGTGTGTAGTTGCCACTAATTTTGTAATTCATGGATATCATGATGTTTACTTGAACATCTACTTTTTATGGGGAGGGGTGTTTGGGTCACACCTGGCTGTGCTCAGGAGTCACTCTTGGTAGTGTTGGGGGATCATATGTGATGCTGGGGATTGAACCAGGGCCAGCCACTTGTAAGGCAAGCACCTTGTCTCATCATTCTGGTCCTTGAAACATCTCATATACATATATTTTAAGCTGATATAACTGAACTTTGGTTACAGACAAAGTTGTCCTTTTATCCCTCCCCTCTCAGTTTTGTCCTTTCAATATCACCACTTATACATAAAACAATTTTGATCTCCATTGGCAAATTATTATAAATACAGCCATTTTAATAAGCTTTGTCTTTTGTCATTTATACTAGAGTTATGTGGTTAGCCTCTTGCTATGTGTTAGTTTTTGCTTTCTAATTCTGACTTTATACATAGCTTTACTGATGCTATATATATGTATATATATAAATATATATATATATATTTATTGCTAGACCCAATTCTTTTGTTTAAGCTTGAATAACTCTCTCAGCATTCTGGAACCCATCTAATTTTGTTTAGAAAAGTCTTTCCTTCGCTTTCGTTTCTAAAAGACAACCTCATTGAGTAAAGTAGACCTGACTGGCAATATTTTCTTTTAGCACATTGAAAATGCTGCTATATTTTCATCAGGCCTAGAGTTTTTGTTTTTGTTTTTTTGCTTTTTGGGTCACACCCAGAGGTAATAAGGACTTACTCATGGCTCTGCACTCATAGATCACTCCCGATGGACCCAGGGCACTATATGCATGTCAGTGATTGAACCCAGGTCTGCTGCTTGGAAGATAAATGCCCTACCTGTTTACTATTGCTCCGGCGTCCTGGGTCTACAGTCTCTGCTCAGAAAGTTTTTGATAGACTGGTGGGAGTTCTTGTGTGAGAAATTTTTTTCTCTTGCTTATTTGACAATTTTTTTGTTTTTGTTTTTAGACATTTATTAAAATAGAAATTATAATTTTGAACTGAAAATTTTCAATGACATAAAAGCACTATTAATCTGGATGTCTATAGCTCTTCCTAGATTTGGTAAAATCTTATACATTACTTATTTAGGTAAGCTTATGTCGCTAATGATACATATTTCTCTTTTAAAATTTTTTAAAATTGGGGGCTGGAGCGATAGCACAGCGGGTATGGTGCTTGCCTTGCACGCAGCCAACCTGGGTTTGATTCCCAGCATCCCATATGGTCCCCTGAGCACTGCCAGGAGTAATTCCTGAGTGCAGAGCCAGGAGTTACCCCTCTGCAACCCCAGGTGTGACCCAAAAAGAAAAACAAAATTTATTTATTTTAAATGGAATATCTGTGAGATAGACCATTACAAAGTTGTTCATAATTAGGCTTTAGTCATACAATGATTCAACACTTATCCCTCCACCAGTGTACATTTCCCACCACCAATGTTCCCCATTTCCTTCCCACCATCCCCCAATATTTCCCCTCAACCTGCCTCTATGGACAAGAACTCTCTCTCTCTCTCTCTCTCTCTCTTTCCATGTGTGCATTATGATTTGCAATATAGGTACTAAGAGGTCATTGTGTTTGCTCAGGAAATTCAGTACTTTTATCAGGAAGGTAAGGCTGGAGTAGCTTTTTCAACTGGGTGGCAGCTTTGGGGTGTGGATGTGGTTGCCAAGGCTTCTGGAAGTACAGGGAGGTGGGGCAGGGGAGGTAGCCCATCCCAACCCTGAGAAAGCCTGGAGATTTCAGTCACAAAACCAACATACCTGAATTTTCAGTAGATTATATCTCAGTGAGTTTTGTCCTGAGACGGTAGACTTTGGGTCATGGCAGTGAATTTAGATTGTGGCCGTAAGCAGCTGCCGAAGGTTCTGTTTGGGCAGGCACCAGGGTGACCTATCCCCTTCTGATTTACCCTGGTCTGTTCAGCCTTGCATGAGTCTGAAATTAACTGTGGCTTTTGATCTCTTTTGGGATTTATATACGGGTTTCTGAAGCAAGGCTGGTAGAAGGGCTTACTTGGTGATGCTGGAGTTGGTCCATGGGGGTGACTGCCAGTATTTCCAGGGAAGTGGGGAGAGGTAGTCCATTCCGAATCTGAGAAAACCTGGAGATTTCAGTCCAAGACCTGTATATCCACATTGTCAACAGGTGTTTTATCTCAGTGAAGTCTGTCCTGAGATGGCAGAGTCTGGCTGGGGTCATGACAGCGATTTTGGATTGGGGAAGTGAATGGCTACCAGGGGCCCTGCTTGGGTGGGTACAAGGCTGACCTACCCCCTTCTGATTTATCCTGTTCTGTTCAGCCTTGCACCAATTTTGAGATTAACTGTGGCTTTTGATCTCTTTCGAGATTTATTTATGGGTCTTTGAAGTAAGTCTGATGAATGAGATTGTATAGCTGAACTGGAGGTGGTTTGTGGACATGGCTCCCCCATACCTAACATTTGGCCATTTAATTTCTTGGGAAACCTGCTCTCGAGTTGTTGGGGTTTAGCCAAAGGTATAGTGACAATTTTGGGGTATCAGGAAGCGTGAAGGCACCATCAGGCTGCTGATGCACTCACCTTGCATATGTATTTCTCTTAATGGTGATCTCATCATCTTGTAGAATATTGATTTTTATTTTATTAAAAAATTTTATTTTATAAAGTAGTTCAAAATATTTGATTACATTTAATATTCAAACACCAATCCCACCACCATTACACCTTCCCACCACCACATTTTGGGAGTTTCCATCCTGAACCTCAACCCCTGACCCAAAACAGAGCTGAAATAGTATATTTTGTATTGTTTGTTATGAAAAATTGCTGAAAATGTTACAAAAAAGCTTCCTTAGAGGGAAGAGTGTAAAGATTGCTGTATTTCACCCAGGGGCCATTAAGCCCTTCTATAAGAGATCTTCCAAAAACAGTAACAACAAGTTTCACAATGGAGACATTACTGGTGCCTGCTGGAGAAAATCGATGAGTAACAGAATGACAGTGATACACTGATACAGTGATAAGAGATCACTAACATGTTAAAGGGTTGAATCTTGTATGCTTTTATATATATTTATTTAAAGGTTGAATCTTGTGTGCTTTTATATATATATTTATATGTAGAAAAAACCATATTTCCCTCTAAGATTGGTTGCCTCTTATTTTGAACCGCATCAAATGTGGTGTGGAACTCTTGTAGTATGGCTAGGGTGTGTGGTATGAAGCGTTGTGGCTGTAAATGTGGCCGTGCAGTCCAGGAATAGGTTCACTCATGTGTGAGGCTCAGCCTGAGGGTGTGGAGAGTGGCCGTGAGCGTGGTGGCGGTTGAGTTATGGAGGTTTTTGGTTGCCGGACCTGGGTCCCTTGGGGCAGGGAGGGGGTCTCACTCGCCTTCTTCCAGGGCATCCCAAGTGAAACAGCCTGCCTTGAGGTCCTGTGGCATGGTTATGGCGAGCATCATGTTATGCTGCCTTCTGGGAGAGAAGGACATGCGACTCTGGATGGCGGCTGGTGATTAGATTATCTGGCACCAGTCAGAGGTGGCTTATGGGCATGACTACTGAGTTGCCAGAGACAGGGGGATACGGGTGGAGGATCCCAGTTCCTGGTCCCATTGAACCCAGAGTTCTCAGTCACAAAGTCCCACATACCTGGGTATTCTGGTGATTTACTCGTGGGTGAGGCTTGGCCCAAGTGCCTGGAGAGCAGCCGTGAGCATGGTGGCAGTTGAATGAGGTTTTCAGCTGCTGGGGCTAGGTCCCTTGGGATGGGGAAGGGTCTCAACTGCCCCTCTCCAGGGCATCCCAAATGAAACAGCTTGGTGCATGGTCCGGCAACATAGTTATGGTGAGTGTCATGTTATGCTCCCTTCCAGGAGAGAAGGACATATGGCTACTGATTTTTATTTATTTTTTATTTTATTTAATTAATTTATTTATTTATTGAATCACCATGTGGAAAGTTACAAAGTTCTCACGCTTATGTCTCAGTTATACAATACCCAAACACCCACCCCTTCACCAGTGCCCATATTCTACACGAAAAACCCCAGTATACCTCCCGCCCCGCCCCCACCACCCCCAACTGCATAACTGATGAATTTCACTACATTTTCTCTTTACCTTGATTACATTCCATATTTCAACACAAAACTCACTATTGTTGGAGTTTCCCTCCAAGAAAGACAGCCCTACTACCAAGGAAGCATTTGATAATTAGTTTTCCATTGCTTAGAATGAAGAGATATGTAGCCCCAATGCTCCAAGTACATAACTCTTTTTTTTTCTTTTTTCCTTTTCCTTTTTTTTCCCCTCATCCCCCTTCCTGTGCCTCATAGTATGGTGGACTCCACGCCGCGTTTCTCCCCGAAAATGGGAAACAACCGGGAAAGAGGGATATTTCCTCTTCTCGGCTGGCGTGGGGCTGTTGCTTAGTTCACAGTCCAGAGAAATGGCTGCTACTTTGATTACCTTCAATATGTCAACAAAAAACTCACTGTTATTATTTGGAGTTTCCCCCCAAAGTCGACCTGCTAAAAAGGAATCGTTTCACATTGCTGACAATTAAGAGATAGTAAGTTGCTGCTGTGTCTGCGTGGTTTTGGATTTCTGTAAAAAGTCCAGGGAAAATTCTGCCAGAAATTGAATAGCCCATTTCACAGTTCCAGTGCATTGCTGTAAGAAGCTGCGCTGGATGCCAAATGGGTTAGAAGATCTCTGGAATCAAAGTCTTTAGGCACAGAGGGTCCATTTTGCTCTCAGCAGCTCCAGATTTATCTGGGCCGAGGGCGTGCCGGTTACACCCACTTCCCATGATTCCCTAGGAGCCCCAAAGTGTAAAAACTGTATACCTCTGGGTTAGGTGTTGCTGCCGCCACCATTTTCCATGCAGAAAGACAGGGTGGGGAGGAAAGATCCATCCCCGGGCAGCGTGGAGTTGTGGCCCAGCTCACAGTCCCAGTGTATTTCTGTAAGAAGCTGCACTGGATGCCAAAATGGGTTAGAAGGTCTCTGGAATCAAAGTCTTTAGGCGCAGAGGGTCCGACTACTCATTTTTAATACTTTTCCTTTTCCTCCCCTAACTGCATTCTTAAAGGCAATATGCTTTGGAGATCATTGGCACTTTCTTGTGTTTGGGGTATTCTGCTGTTGATTCTTCCTGTTGAATCCTTCAGTTGGTCACTACACCCTTCAGCTCTTAGAGATTTTTGCTTTTTTCTGTCTATATTTTCTATCTCTTTGTTTGACTTATAATTTTATCTATGTTTATGCACCAATATTATTACATTTTTTTTGTAATGTCTTTTAGCACCTTGAGCATCTATTGGACAATTGTTTTGAATTTTATTTTTGCATATATAGCAAATATGCAAATATATGCAAAATATATTTATATAAAAATATAAAAATATATAGCCTGGTACTGTGCTAATACTCCCATATAAAATGCTGAACAAAATCAGATATGACCTCTACCTTCCTGGGATTCAAAACTTATAGGGGAAGTCAGATGACACATACATACATGCCAAATTAGCACTTAAGACATGCTTAGGAAGAAAAGCAAGGCTGACGTGATTAAGTATCTCAATGAAAGTTTTAGATCTGGCCTAACAAATATACATGTTTTCCAGAAGATATTCCAGCTGATAACAAGTGTATATTGCACATTATTCCTATCATCTATTTTAGCTAAATATTATATCATTTGACATACCACAAAATCACAGTATCCTCTGAAGTATGCTTTAGTCTTTCTTCATAACCAAATACCACTCCTCCTTGTTCCAGCTTTCTCCTTCCCTACTTATGGAGAATGCTCTCTGCGTATATACCAGTTTTTGTGACCCAATCACTTTGCAGTCCATAGCTATCTGACATTTTTCCTTTCTATGTAAAAGGTTATCTTTGGTAAAACCAAAGAGTTTTTATATTAACCAATTAACCATATTTATATTTTTGGCTTTTATATTAACATTTAGTAGTATTTGACATTGTATCTAACCTCCTTGAGACTCTCTATTTTCTCTTTGCTTCTGGGTGGACATACCCATAACTATTCTTTCCCAGTTGTCTCTACTGTCTTGTCTTCCCTGATGCATCTTTTGGATGGTGTACTTGGTCTCAGTCTTTGGGTTTCTTTATACACATGTAGCAATGATGTCACCCACTCCTAAAACTTGATGACTGGCTCTGTAATGACAGCATAAAATCTCTTCTCTTTGTTCTATCACTGAGCTACAGACTCCTATAGATCCTCTGGGTTTGCTTCTGGTGGAGTTTCCATAGATTAAGTTAGTATATGGAAAGATGAACTCATTCTCACTCTCAGAGATCCGTATCTATGTAATGGCATTTCATCTGTTAGTTGCTAAGCAGAGAAATAAACATTTGCTTAAATATATGATGATATTTCTCATTTGGTAATTTTGTAGTTGTTCCTGACTTAAGCTACTTTCTCCTCTCTGCAAACCTTTCTACTCTCATTCAACACTTGCTCTGGTGTTGTTATCCTTAAGAAATCACTGCAGATGTCAATTTTTTGGTGCCAGGAGTAAGTAGAGTTCATTCCAAGAAGGTTCCTGAGATTTCCCAACTTATTTGAATATATATTCCAAATAATCCCTTTTCTATGTGGGTGGGCTCTGTGAATATGACAGGATATTTCTAAAGATTTATAAAGAAAAGCATGTCCTTAATTCATTGACTTTCAGTTAATAACAAGGAGATAATTTTAGTCATGGTTGCCCAAACTAGGTAAGTCCTTTAAAAGATAGTCTAGAACTTAAGATTCTTTTGGTAACTTTGGTTTTTATTTTGTTTGTTTGTTTGGGTGCCACAACCAGTGTTGCTCAGGGCTTCCTCCTACCTCTGCACTCAGGTAGCACTCCTGGAGGTACTTGTGGGGACCATATGGGCTGCTGGGGATTGAACCTTGTTGACCGTGTGCAAAGTAGTGCCTTGCCCACTGTACTATCTCTCTGGGTCCTCTCTTGGTGTATAAAGAATAAACTACCACATTGTGAGGTATCTCTGATTGACAGGGATCTCTGAGTGCCTCACAGGGCTGGAAGTGACCCCTAAATGACAGTCCAAAGGGACAGATAAATCACTGTCACAGACACAAGAAAATGAAGTCTGCGAACACCACATGACTTGGAAGAGACCAGAATGCCAGAAAGGAAGACAGTTGGCCAATTCCTAGAGAGATGCCTTTGGAAAGCTGAACAGAAATCTTGTGCCCATTTGGACTCCTGATCCGTGGTTGGAGTAAAGAGTGTGCTGTAACCCCACATGCCAGGGAATTTGATATACTGTAATGGAACATGGATTCAGGGCCCCTCCTGGGAGTTTTGTTGGCATTCAGCTATCTCTAGCCTAATTTTGATCCCATAGACTTGAGACAGTTGACTTAGCTTTCTCTTCCCAAGTTGGAACTCACTCAGTATAGGAGAAATGTCTTTCATTTTCTTTATATCCAATACCTGGCACAGTGTCACACTTGAGGAGTGTTTGTAGAATAACACATGAGGAAACAAAAACATAGATGATTGGAACAGATAAATTCTGCTCTTTTTTCTATGGAAATTATCTGAAACAAGAAAATTTTGAGAAAAATTTTCACAGCAGGATTTTTTTCTCCCAATAACGCATAAGTTGGTGCTTATTATTTTTTGTGCTTATGTACTTCATTCTCAACCCTCAGGCTTAAACTAAGATAAAAGGTTAAAAATGCATAAATGTTTAAACCCCCCCAAAGCTAGATTCTGCTACAGTAACATGCTAGCCAGTACTTAATGAGTCAGGAAAATGAATCTATGCCTGAAGGATCCTGGCACATGCCAGGAACTGATGGAGGCCTCAGGGAGAATTGGGCTTAGTAGTCATTTTATGGTTCAGAAGAGATGATACTTTTCCCCCAACAAGTTCCATAAGCTAATGAGTTTTTGTGTGTGCACGGCTCCCACACGTACTCCTTTAAAATTGCATGCCATGAGATACAAAATTGCATGCCTCAAATTGGCTTGCATGGATTTACCTACTGGGCAGAGTTGAAAAGAGAATGGAAAATTTGTGCATTGCTACTGTATTTGAGTGAGGGTTCTAGAACATAAAATCAACCTCCACCCTTTCCCCCTTGTGAGAGTTTGACTTAATAGTGAGTTCTGCTAAGCCCACACAAAGTGTTTTTGTGTATTTGTTTATTTCTGAGCCACACCACATGATTCTCAGGGTTTACTCCTGGCTCTGTGCTCAGGGATCACTCCTGGTGGGGCTCAGGGAACTGCATGGGGTTCTGGGAATCAAACTCAACCATATGACAACATGCAAGGCAAATGCCCTCCCCTCTGTACATCACTATGCACCCCCCCACAAGTTAGGGGCCTATTAGGGGCCACAGCCAGGATAGGAATTCTTGTGGGTTTCTTTAGAAATAGTTTCCTGTAATGTGGTTTTAAGTAATGTACCCCAATATGAAAATGATATACACATATTATGAAAACCTAAATATTGAAAAAAACTCATAATTCTTGAAAGAGAAAATTACTGGAGTCATTTCAGTATATTTCCTTTTGCAATCTTTGATCTTTAGTTTTTTTTCTTTTTTGAAATAGTATAGGACCATATTGACTCTAATTGAATTAGGCTTTTTGTCATTTCATGTGAGAAAATGTTTTTGTTATTTTATACTTTCGATCAACATTTAAATGGTAATTTTTTCCTACGGTGATAATTTTAAAGAAAGACAAAAACCATTAATGGTCAGTCTAAGATGATTACCACTGCATTATTCATCACAGAAAGTCATTGGAAACAAAATTAGTATGCAAAATGAGAGAATAGCTGGATAAAGCAAAAGACAGATTATTCAATGTACTATGTTCCAATCAAATGATTTCCTTAGGATGAATGATCAAAAAAAATTACTGGGCAAAAGCAAATTAATATGTTTGAAGAGCTTAGTAAGTAGGTTTATAATTTTAATTTGTTTCTTAATAGATTTGGAAGTATAATGTTAGTGTATAAAATGCATAGATCAGATATACCCAGTATCACAAACTGAACAGACATAATTTAGCCATGTTACCAACTAGCCCACCGGCATCTCAAAAGCCTTATCAGTTTCCCTCCTTTCCTTTCTCCTGATGAAGTTCCTTCTTATAGCTTTTCACACAATAGTTGCGCCTATCTTTTCTTTGTATTTTTGGCCACATCCAGACTCAGGGCTTACTCCTGGGTGCTCAGGGATCAATCCTGGGGGGGTGGGTGGGTGGAGAACCATAGGGGATTCCGGGCATGAAACCAGGGTCATTTGTGTGCAAAGGCAAGAGCCCTGCACACTTGTGGTGGGATTGGTGTTGGAATACTGAATGTGACAAATCATTTTAAACAACTTTATTAAAAAGAATAAAAATAAAAAAGCCCTACCCACTGTATTATCTCTCTGATCCATACCTATATATTTAAAGCATTATGTAAATGTAGTTCTAACATGTGTTTCTTTTTAAAAAAATTTTTTATTAGTAAATCACCGTGGGGGTACCTTTACAGACTTACAAAGTTTCGTGCTTGAGTTTCAGTAGTACAATGATCGAATACCCATCCCTCCACCAGTGTGCATTTTTCACCACCAATGGTCCCTGCATCCCTCATACCACCCCCACCCCGTTCCCTGCCCCCAACCCTGCCTCTGTGGCAAGCCATTCCCTTTTGCTTTCTCTCTCCTTTTGGGTGTTGTGGTTTGCAGTGGAGGTATTAAGTGGCCATCATGTTCAGTCTATAGTCTACTTTCAGCCCGCCTCTTGCATCCTGAGCAGGCCCTCCTAGCACCCTTTACTTGGTGGTCCCTTCTCTATCTGAGCTGCCTTTTTCCCCAGCATGCAAGGCTGACTTCTAAGCTGTGGAGTAATCCTCCTTGTACTTATCTCTGCTCTTCTTGGGTGTTAGTCTCCCATTCTGTTAGAAAAGATGATGGCATGAAATTTGCATATAGGTGGAGCATATAGAAAGTATCAAGTTATAGAAAGTATCAAGTTAAGTGGAATGAGTCAGAAAGAGAGGGGCAGACAGAAAGATTGCACTCATTTGTTGAATGTAAGCTAATATGTGTTTCTTAATGACATTTTAAATATCAAAAATGTTTACCAAAGAACCATGATTTACAAAATTATTGAAGTTGAGTTTCTAGCACCAATTCTACCACCAGTGCCAACTTCCCTCTATCAGTGTTCCTAAGTTTTCTTTCACCCCTACAGCCACACTTCCACCACTGTGCCACCTTGACAGGCACATTTTAAAGTTTGGTTGTTGCAGATCTCACTAGCAGTGTTGTTGACTTTGTGGTTTGCACATATGGTTATACAACTTCCCCATATTACTGATCGCCCCTAACTCCTGCTCTCCCATGATCTCCCTTCCTCAATTTTAAGTTCCACTCTCAATGTATTCTTCTCTGTCTTCTCCCTATATGCTGGGACCATGCTCAACAGTGCGGGAGCTACTCTTGGATCAGTGCCCATGGGCCATTCCTGGCAGTGCTCAGGGGACCATGTAGTATCAGGACTCATGTCTCTCGAATGCCAAACACATAGTCTAGTCTTTTGAGTGATCTCATTGGCCCTTAGTGAACATCTTTATTCACTTAACATGATTATGCACAGAAGGGTCATCTCTTGGTATATATATATTAATATTTCATTTTTTCTTTCACAATATGATCTTTCAAGTGATGAATATAATGTAATTTATTTTCTGCTACCAAAGTTTCAAACCTATTTTTAGCTATTATGAATGATGACTCAAACATTTTTTTTTCACTTTTTGGGTCACACCTGGCAATGCACAGGGGTTACTCCTGGCTCTGCACTCAGGAATTACTCCTGGTGGTGCTCAGGGGACCATATGGAATGCTGGGAATTGAACCTGGATCGGCCTCATGCAAGGAAAATGTCCTACACACTGTGCTATCACTCCAGGCCCTCTTTAAACATTCTTGAACATTTTTTTCAAATATATGCATTTCTGTTGCACATATTTCTGGGAGTGAGACTGTGTTCAACTGTAGTGGTTGAATTAAGTAGCTGCCAAATAGTTTTCAAAAATAGTTGTAAATAGCTTATGCTTCCACATGCAGTTTGTGCAACTACTAGTTACTCTAAATCTTCATTGACCCTTGATTTGTCAAGTTCTTTAATTTTACAGCTGTGTATATATATAGTGATATCTTGTGATCCTAATTAGGATTTAGTAATGTCTGATAAACATGGCTGATTCTTGGGATAAGTTTATTAGCCACTTGTATATCTTTTTGTATGATTTCCTGAATACCAGTTGGGAGGCTCCAAAAATAAATTAATTAAATAGCATACAATATGACTAATTATAATCACTACACCATGTAATAGGTCACCAGAATTTATTCCTGTTTTATTTAACAGGTGGAATAATCTAGTGTAAGCAACTTTGACATTCCTTTCATTATTTTTGTAAAATTTTACATCCTTTTTACAACTCTTTCTTAAAGTTCTTGGTAGTAGAGTTTTGTGTAGGATTGCCAGAGAGCTAATATTTGCAGATGACACTGTTCAATGAATGAGAGGCATTTCTTGAGAGTACAAGATAGAGTTTGGAAAGAGCAAAGTGCGAGGTCTGCTGCCCTTGAAAGACTGTAGTTGTAGAGAAGACAGATTGTTGGAATCTTGTGAAGAGCCACACAGATTGACAGAGGACATGTCGCACTTACCTCGCTTCCTTCGGGGATGGGGTCACTGGACTGATAGACCAGGCAAAGTGCTCTGTGCTTGCTTTAATTCAATTTTCTGCTGAACAGCCTGTGAATGGAAAGAGAAAAGTGTCTTAAGTATTAGTTTCACTCAAAATTGAACCCGGCAAGGAATTGCTCAGCAGGAGTAATGTAACAGATTGGGTAATAATAATAATGGTATTAAAGCTTACTTGCAGCGCCTCAAGTTGAGGCAATAATCACATGCTTTATGGATAACTGAAAAGCATAAAAGCCAAACTTTCCAAACCCACAGGGGAGTTTAACACCAGCTAGGCCTTTGAAAAGTTCCTTTTTGTTCTCATCAGAAGAAATAGGATAATAAAGTTAAATGAAGTCATATGGCTGAAAGTCTTTGTTGAGTGTCAAGAATGATTCATGTTCAGGTTAGTCACTCTTGCAGTGTGCCTGAGAAATCTTTTAGTTGTTGTTGGTTTGCTTCCGGGTCACACCTGACTATGTTCAGGGCTTACTCCTGACTCAACAGTCAAGAGTCTTTCCTGGTGGAGATTGGGGAATCAGATACAGTCCTGGAGATCAAATGCAGCCAGTGAAAGGCAATATGTCCTTAATAGTGTTTCAGGCATAAAATGTCCCAACACCAGTCTCACCACCATTGTCAAGTTCTCTTCACCAATGTTCCTAAGACTTTCACCAGATTTTAGTAAGCATCCTTAACAGGCACTTTTTAAAATTTGATCATTATAGTTTTGATCCCATGCTTACCGAATTGATGGCTCTGTGGTTTAAATATTTATAAATACTGCACACCTCTAGCACCAACCTGTCCAAGACTCCTGATGCTTGCTTCTGTTACTTCCTGTCTGCCTCTGCTTAACTACCCCACCATTTCTCTCCTTCCTCGGCCTTTTCATCTCTATAATCTACTGTCAAGGCTTTACTCGCCTTTGATACTTTGCACATAATAAATTCATAAATGCAAAGTCCATGAACTGGAGAGATAGTATAGTGGGTAATGTTCTTGCCTTGCATGCAACTGACCCAGGTCCAATCCCTGGTACCACATATGGTGTCCGAGTCCCACAAAGAGTGATTTCTGAGTATGGAGCCAGGAATAAGCCCTGAGCACAGCTGAGTATGCTCCCTATTCCCCAATAAAAAACAAACCAAAAAAGAAAAATTCATTTATCTGAATTTGTATCTCTAGAAAACTATATCCATTTTTGATAGAGGTTAACAAACTGGTGACAAAAAAATTGGCGAAATGAAACCCAATGACACACTGGGGTTGGAGAATGAGCCAAGCAAATGGGTGACATTGGTTGAGTAGTCTCAGGTTTCAGGGGTTCAGATTCTAGAGAGTGTGGCTGGAAGGCAAGACATGAGAAATCCCACAAGCAGTGTAGGGAAGTAACAGAAGCCCAGGACAGTGTTGATTCTTCTGCTTGCTTATTCACTCATTCATTCATTCATTCATTCATTCGTTCGTTCATTCAACACTTGACTTCTTTATTGACTTCTTTGTGAGAGGACTTATGCTGGAGAGATAGCATAGGGCATAAGGATTGGGAATGATGAGCAGAGAGACCACCTTTCACCAGGTCACCTGGTAAGGCTGATGTACTCTCTCTCTCTCTCTCTCTCTCTCTCTCTCTCTCTCAATATGTCAGGGTGGAACATGACTCGAGGGAATAAAAGTTGAGCTCCATCCAAACATTGTGTGTGTTTTTAGCAATCAGTAGGTATATGTGTAGAAAGGACTGTTTATAGTTGCCTGATTTTTAAATTAATAAGTAAAGTAAAAAATATAAAAAACTTATTTAAAATGTCTTAAAATTGAGATTCTATGGTTTACAATGCTATTAGTAATGGTGTATCATGCACATGTTCCCAACAGCAGTGTACCCTCTCTCTCCCAAGGACCCCAAGACCCATCCCTTCCACCCCCTTTAATTTTATGGACTAGTTATCCAATTAGTGTGTCTTGGGATCTTTGCTGATACCTTGCTGTGTATCTTTAAGTCCCATATGATACAGATCATTATTTTTCTATCCCTTTCCTACTAACTGACTTCACACAGCATGATGTTCTCTAGTTCCATCCATGTTGGTGCAAATTGCATGATTTTGTTCTTCCTTAAAACTGCCTAGTATTCCATTGTGTATATATATATATACACACATATATATATATGTTATAAATTCTTAGTCAATTCATCTGTAGTTGAGTGTTTGGGTTGTTTCCATATCTTGGCTAGTGTACTAAGTGTAGTGATGAACACAGATGTGCATAGAACCTTTTGAATAATGCTTTTATATTTGGGGGATAGATGCCAACAAGTGGAATCACTGGATTGTATGGGAGTTCTGTTCCTCTTTTTTGGATAGATTGCACATTGCTGTCCATAAGACTGAACAAGATCACATCATTGTTTAAGGTGTTAAGTTCAAATCAGAGAATTTTTTCTTTTTCTTTTTTTTTGGTGGGGGATGTCACACCCGTCGATGCACAGGGGTTACTCCTGGCTGTGCACTCAGGAATTACTCCTGGCGGTGCTCATGGAACCATATGGGATGCTGGGAATCAAACCCGGGTCGGCCATGTGCAAGGCAAACACCCTACCTGCTGTACTATCGCTCCAGCCCTGAGAACTTGTTTTTTGATCTATAAATTTGTTAAACATTTTTGTGTCAATTAGAGTAATTTTCTTAACATGTACATTAACAATGTTTAATAAATTATGTTTAACAGATTGATTTCCCGTAAACAATTAACCCCATTTATAAATCTAATTAATTTTTTATCTCTTCAGGATCTTTGTGTACATTAAAATGCAATTTGACTCTCTTAAACACATCAAATGCTTGAAAAGCCAAATACACTCATAAAACAAGTTTTTTTCAGTTTTCTCTAGCTTTTGTAAGTTAACTGATTCATGTTCATGAATGACATAAATCAAGTTTTGTTAAATCCTCAAGAATAAAAAAAAGTAAAGCAAAAAGTATGTGTGTGTATGTGTGTATGTATGTGTCTATGCAAGTTTCCATACCACCAAGAAATTGTTCAATTCTCAGTAGACATTTATCCTATAATTTGAGTCATTTTTAATACTATCTGGGATAGTGTCATATCCCACATATTAAGGATCAGTCCTCCAAGACACCTCCCCCCACTTATCATAGGTCACTTGCAAGCCAGGTGGTCACCAGTTTTCCCATATACTAGAGGTTCCCACAACCCCTCCCTTGAGTTCGGTTAATTTTGTAGCGAAGCTCACAATACTAAGCGCAACATGTACTGATTGGATTGCTAATTTGATGATAAAAGGCTGTGATGACCACATGGAAGAGATGCACAGAGTAAGGAATCGAGAAAGCACGAGCATCCTTCATGCTCTCCCTCTGCAGCATGTCCCCCCCACATCTCTGCATGCTCATCAGCCTGGAAGCTCTCTGACCCCTTTGTATTGGTTTTTTTTTTTTGTTTTGTTGAATTTCCATTACAAAGGAGAGACTGACATCACAGGAACTGGGGGGAAATGAAGCAGAAATGAAATCACTAGCTACTGATGATTGACATTGACCACTAATGGTTGAACTCAATGTGTTTTGATATATTTAATTGCCCCCCTTCCACCACCACTATGGACATCAGGAGCGGGCTGAAAGTTCTCCCCTTCTAATGACATGGTTGCCATCTTCATGGACATCACAAAAGGCCCCATTCTCTTTCCCCACTTAGACAATGTCAAGAATTTAAAGAATTCACTGACCAGTCAGGGATACACCCAATATTTTAACCTTATCATAATAATTGTCTACAGCATTATAGCAAGGAACTTTAACTTCAAAATAGCATTGTTGCAATAAGAAAAGCAATTGATCTTTCTAAATTTGACCCAAAGATATTAATATCAGACTTCTAATACTCCTCGATTTTCCCCCCCTTCCTATGGCTGTACTTTGTTCTGTGGGGTTATGGGACCACATCTGGTGGTGCCCAGAGACTGCACCTGGCTTGGCGTTTGGGGTGTCACTTTGGGGGTGCCAGGGATCAGCTTCTGCTCCAAAGGATGCACTTGAGCCCTTGAAATTCTCTCTGGACCAAAAATCCTATGAGTGAAGGAAGATGATAGCTAGGCTGTGGAGTAAAGGCCAAGGCCATGGAGGCCACCAGAGATGGGAACCAGAGACTGACTTTCTATGACAACTTTGTCACTGAGAACAATGGGGTCCATTCTTTTGATTGGGGTTAAGTGCATGAGTACCTGAGCCTTGTTGTGGGGGTTTCAAGTTTACCCCAATCTTACCCTCTCTTTCAACCTTTTCTTGCTGCTGTTGCTGAGAGAAGGAATTCTTGAACTTCTTTCCCCTCTCATTGGGTGGTCTTTAATCTTTTGGCTGGATGATTTGAGTAGTTAATTGAATTTTATACGTCCTCATCCAGGCTGTCAAATTTTCCAGTCTTGTTGGATTTCACATACTTTAAAACATTTTCTTGCCTGGCTTTGGGCCACAGTTTTACAGTCATTTATTGTAAGAACTTAATCTGGTTAAAACAGGGGGTTAGGGTAAGCACCACAAAAAAAAAAAAAAAAAAACACCAGGGCTCCTGAGGGCAAAGGAAGCATGAGGAAGCTGGAGCCCACTGGCTTATTGATTTATGTTAAATTTCATTTGACTTATTTATTTTCTCATTATGCTTGGCCAATGGAATCCAAAGCCAGGCTTCCAGAGAAGAACTGGAAGACTCTCACCTACCCAGTGACCTCCTGGCCTGACCCATGTCAGGGGCCATCAAGAAGAGTCACCACATTTTACTCCTAATAGGACTCTGGATTGTGTTCTCCAGGGCACACTGCCATCTTTTTCAAAGCTCTGGTACATCTTGCAGCATGGAATTGCAGGACAAGGATAAGGCTAAATAATCAGACTCATTTGGCAACACTAGTTTCCTGTCTATCATCAGAAATAGGCCCTTGTTCACTTGCTCACTTTTCCCTTGGTCACTTTCTGGACTTGCCTTGTCCTGCCTGGAGACCAGGAGAAAGGGTAAGTCGATTTTATTTTCCACTGAGGGGGATGCTGCTTCCCTGAAGAAAAGCCTCTGTAGATGGTTCAATACCTAATCAGGAGGACTGAAAAGCACTGATTTAATTAATTCTCTTCTGGTTCCTTTGGAGAGGTCTAAGCAGGCGCCTCTGAATGAGGGTTCCGGAACATTCCCACCTCAGGAAGGAGGTGCATTTCTGCTGCTCATGCAGTCCTTAAAATGGGCATCGACACCCACTGGATTTCCGGGGAGAAGGAGGGCACATCCAGGATGTCACATTCTGTTCAACAGCTGCAGAGGATGACGGTGAATGCAGATAAGGGGTGTGTGTGTGAGATGCTGGCTTCATGTAGATGCTCTTTACCAAGCAGGCTGGAGATCTGGGTTTTGGCTGAATTATACATCCCAGAATCTGTAGCAAGCAAGTGGCTCTTCTGAGATAGCAGAGTCGGTGCTAGTTATCTGGACATCCTCAACAGATTGCAGGAAATAGTTGCTAATACCATGGAAAGCTTGACTAACCCTGTGTTTGTGTGTTTTGGAGGTCACACTTTGCATTGCCTTGGGGTCATTCTAGGCAGTACTCAGGAGTCTCCATATGGTGTGGGGGAGCAAACTCAGGTTCTCTCATGAAAAATCATGTGCCCTGGCTCTTTGAACAATCTGAGCCCAATTTTGATGAATCTGAAAGCACTCCTACCACAATGATATGTTTTAGCATTTACCTTTTCCTTACCATTTCTAGGACTGTGATGTAGGTCCAGATCATTGATTTGAATTGCTACTGGGCTTTTCTGGATCTGCATGCCCCTGCTATAACCATCTTGGGTCTTGCTGTAAAGCTCATTTTGCCTTTCAACATGACACTCCCTGATACAGTGTTTGTGATAACTCCTGCTACTTACACCCTAGACTCAAGATGCGTGAGACGCTCGGAACTTATAGGGCATGGTCCTACTGCCCTCAGTGGGGTCCTCACTGTTATTCAGGAGGACTAGTTCTCATCAGGGCCTTGGACTATTTATGATCTTAGCTTGTCTATTCTAGGAAGACTTTCCAACCACTCTCATCCATACTCATTCATCTGCTCATTTTCCCATCCATCCATCCATCCATCCATCCATCCATCCATCCATCCATCCATCCATCCATCCTTCCTTCCTTCCTTCCTTCCTTCCTTCCATGCATGCATCCATCCACCCATCCACCATTTATTTACTTTAGTTTAAGAGCACCACGCAGCAATGCTCATGGTTTACTCCTGACTCTGCACTCAGAATCATGTCTGGTAGGGTTCAGGGGATGCACAGAATTGAGCCTGGGTCAATGCCCTACCTACCCTACCTCACTTTGCTCCCTCAACAATTTAATCATTATATTCACTAAACATCTTTTATATTACACAGTGCTAAACTCAGAATACATGTTTGGATATACAATTATGCACTTTAAACCCTGAAAAAGGGACTGAGTAAGTCCTATAGAATCAGATATCAAACCTGACAACCAAAATTTTTTTTAATTATTTATTTTTAATTAGTGAATCAACGTGAGGGTACAGTTACAGTTTTATACATTTTTGTGCTCGTGTTTTCCCCATACAAAGTTCAAGAACCCATCCCTTCACCAGTGCCCATTCCCTACCACCAGTAAACCCAGCATCTCTCCCGCCCTCCCCAGTCCCGTCTCCCCCCCACCCCACACTGCCACTATGGCAGGGTATTCCCTTTTGATCTCTCTCTCTGATTAGGTGTTGTGGTTTGCAATAAAGGTGTTCAGTGGCCATTGTGTTCAGTCTCTAGTCTATATTCGGCTTCCCCCGCATGACCTCCGACCACATTTTACTTGGTGTTCCCTTCTCTGAGTTGCCCAGAATGAGAGACCAGCCTCCAAGCCATGGTGACAACCTCCTGGTACTTATTTCTACTAATCTTGGGTGTTAGTCTTATAGTCTATTATTCTATGCTCCACAGATGAGTGCAATCTTTCTATGTCTGTCTCTCTCTTTCTGACTCATTTCACTTAGCATGATACTTTCCATGCTGATCCACTTATATGCAAACGTCATGACCTCATTTTTTCTAACAGCTGCGTAGTATTCCATTGTATAGATGTACCAAAGTTTCTTCAACCAGTCATCTGTTCTAGGGCACTCGGGTTTTTTCCAGGTTCTGGCCATTGTAAACAGTGCTGCGACGAACATATAAGTGCAGATGTCATTTCGACTATACTTTTTGGCTTTTCTGGGATATATTCCCAGCAGTGGTATTGCTGGGTCAAATAGGATTTCAACCTCTAATTTTTTGAGAATCGTCCATATTGTTTTCCAAAAGGGCTGAACTAGTCAGCATTCCCACCAGCAGTGTAGAAGGGTCCCTTTCTCTCCACATCCTCTCCAAGAGCGGTTGCTTTTGTTCTTTTGGATGTGTGCTAGCCTCTGTGGTGTGAGGTGGTATCTCATGATTGTTTTGATCTGCATCTCTCTGATGATTAGTGATGTAGAGCACTTTTTCATGTGCCTTTTGGCCATTCGTATCTCTTCCTTGGTAAAGTTTCTGTTCAATTCTTCACCCCATTTTTTTTATGGGGTTGGATGTTTTCTTCTTGTAGAGTTCAACGAGTGACTGACAACCAAAATTTCCTATGAAAAAGGGAGAAGTGCAGGAAAGATAATATAGTAGGTAGGCAATTGTCTTGCCTCATCCCTGGCACAGCGTATGGTCTCTTGGGCATCAACACATTTGATCATTTGATCCCTGAGCACAGAACTAGAAGTAGGCCCTGGACATAGTCAGGTTTGGCCTCAAAACAAAAACAGAAAAGCTGGGGAAAAATCTACATACACTTATAATTATATACTCTGAATTACTGAGCATATTGCTGGAGGAAAGAATGTCCATTTAAATCTGAGGATAAAGTTAGTGTCTTTCTCATTTTGTATGTTTAATGATTAGAAAAAGTTTCCAAGGATCAGCTCTGTCTGTGCACATCACATCAGGCCTGTCTTCTCCAAGATTGGTAGCCCAGAGTTGGATGTGTTCACAGCACCAACCTTTTGGGTCTGCCCCTTGATGGTAGGAGGAGAATTTTCCTTTCTCCTTCTCAACTGATCTAATAATCAAACGAACACAGACTGATTAATGGGAGAAAAAAAGTTTAACACATACATGTGCTTGAAGTTATCATAGGAATATTGGATTAAACAAAGCATTTTGCTTTTGTATAATCTAAATAAAAGGATCAAAAAGTCAATAAGGAATTTACAGTTAAATAATTGTTTTGTGGGAGGCATATCAACTATACTCAGGGCTTCCTCCCGGACCACCAGGATCACTCCTTGTGGTGCTTGGGGGATGATATGGGGTGCCAGGGGATAAAACCCCGGTTGTTTGCTTGCAAGGCAAAAGCCCTAACACACACACACACACACACACACACACACACACACCCCTGCTGTTTGTCTAGGAACTATACAATGTCATCCTCATTTCATGTTCTGTGGGATGAGTGCTCTGATTTCAGACAGGGAGTGGACAGAAGCCACAGAAAGCAGGGCAATGCCCCTTAGCACACTGGACTCTACATAGTTGTCAAAACCACTTGATTCCACAGGCCCCACAGCGTCCACAACACTCTTTGGTTCTTGTTATTTCCTAAAGTGCTTTATTTCTCATAGTACTCACTTATACTTATAGTATTAGATCTCAGAAGGTGTTCCCTTTAGGTGTTCCACTTGAATTTCTCATAGCAGAATTGCTCTCCACTTCTTCTGACATTAATCTCAAGGATTATAACTCGTCTGAAGACTCCCATAATTTATCAAAAATCTCTGTAAAGAAATGGGCTGGAGCGATAGCACAGCAAGTAGGGTGTTTGCCTTGCACGCGAACGACTTGGGTTCGATTCCTCGGCTCTTCTTGGAAAGCCTGGCAAGCTACCAAGAGTATTTCACCCACATGGTAGAGCCTGGCAAGCTACCCGTGGCATATTAGATATGCCCAAAACAGTAACAACAAAGTCTCACAATGGAGCTGTTACTGGTGCCCACTCGAGCAAATTGATGAGCAACAGGATGAGAGAGAGAGAGAGAAGGTGAGAGAGAAATGAAACTGGGTCCCCCACCCCGATGGGATCCTGAGATGTTGCCCACGAATTGCATCCAGCTACTATTTAAGCTCCTTAATGGCCATGATCCAGAGACACACAAAAGAATCTCAGAACAGAGCACCTCATTGCAGAGATCTCTCCAGACTCTAATTATTAGAATTTCAGGAGTGTGTGGCCATGCCATCATATGCTATTCATAACAAGCAATACAAAATAAATTGTCTAGCATTGCCTTTTCTGCAGGTTTGAATAGTGGTGGGAAAAGTCCAAATAATAATGGTGGGATTGGTGTCAAAATATTGAATGTAATCAAAGTAGAGAGTATTGTGGAATTATCTGCCACACGCAGGAGAAGGGTTGGGAAGTGGGGTGGGTGTGACACTGGGGATTTTGATGATGGAAAATGTGCACTGGTGAAGGGACGAGTATTTGATTAATGTATGACCGAAACTCAAACATGAAAACTTTGTAATTGTATCTCATGGTGATTCAATTAAAAAAAAAGAAATGAAACTAATGATAGTTTGGAGAAGTGTGGACCCAGTAAGTGGGCAGGAGAGTGGGGAGAGAGTCTTTATTGAATGCTCGTGCTGGAATGTTCGTGTCATCTCTTTGAACCTTCTATGTCTGACCTTGATGCTTTGGAGGATGTTAGAACTTGTCTGGGTTAAAAGTTGAAAGACTGAATGAAAGGCAAACCCCACCTGTGTTGGACAAAAGATAAAAGTATTTTTGAGCAAGTTTGAATCGTTCTGGGGATTTTTCATATAGCTTTTTGTCCTGTAAATTTCATAGAGGAATTTTCAAACAGTGACACGAACAGCCTTTGTGCTCTCAGCGCTCCAGACCCGTGGTCTTCCACATGCAGGCAGAGGCAACTCAGTGAGAAAAGCACGAGGAGCAGAGCCATAAGCCTTACCATCTCCCTGGACCCCACTCCAGCCACATTCCCCTACAGTGTTTTTATGCATTCTGGATTTTTTCCTCTCTTTTTTGCATCAGGAATATTGCAGTTTGTTTATTCTCTTTTGCATGCTTTTGCTCTTTACATGCCTTTCTCTATCCCTCTTTGCTTGACAGCTATTTTCATCTTTCAGGTTGTGGCTGCCCTGACATTCCCTTCCTCAGGGGAACCTTTTCCGAG
The DNA here is from genome assembly GCF_027595985.1 of Sorex araneus. Taxonomy (NCBI): domain Eukaryota; kingdom Metazoa; phylum Chordata; class Mammalia; order Eulipotyphla; family Soricidae; genus Sorex; species Sorex araneus. The sequence goes on along the minus strand of NC_073308.1, from coordinate 21,540,365 downwards.
TTCCTGGAAGATGTTGAGGTGGCAAATCCTGCCATGGTATTATAGAACACATAACTCTGCTCTATAGCATTTGTCAAAGTAATAGTTATAGTTAAGTAGATGATTATTTGGAAATTATTTGCTTAATGTAAGTCTCATTTCCTAGGTGGCAATATCAGGGCTAGTCTATTTGAGTTTATGGAGGGTATAGCCAGTGTCTGATATGCCAGAGGTATTCAATACATGTTTATTGAATGGATGAGCAAATACACTCTGGTACTTTTGGTAATGAAGAGGATGGTGGAAGAATTTGGCTTAAGATGAATCTACCAGCAATTCTGTGATGGAGTAAGTAGGGGATGCCTTGCCATGGAGTGACAGAGAGAAAATGGGAAGGTGGATCGCCAGTTATGATATGGATTATGGGAGGAGGTGTCTGTCAGCAAACAAGACAGTTCTGAATGGCTGCAAACAAAATATGATTGATTTGATCACTTCAGACTCATCAGCCACGATCTGTAATATCTGAAATGAAGATGTTGTCAACAGGAATGGCTATGAGATTGCTTGCAGCAACAAGGGGCTAAGAAAGGAGTGGGTTTACTTTGTCTGTTCTCTTCCTCTGTCAATGACATCCAGAATGGAAATACTTCCAATAGGGGCTGGGATTTTACTCATTGAAATACCTTTTGAAGAACTATAGGCCTAGCTGAGCTCATGTTGCCCACATCTTGCTGATGGACTGACACAGAAATGCACAGTGAAATTTATTTTTCACTCCTCAATTTTCTAAGATTACAGCTGGTGGTTTACATGGGTGAATGGAAGAAGAGTGTTCAGATGGGATCTGGGAATGCAACTTGGATAACAAGAATATTTTTACTGAGCTCCTCTTTGCTTTGGACCTAGGAGATGTAAATAGAATACTCCTTATGCATTTCTCAGTGTTTGCTATGATTCTATATCTCTCTATTTTCCTTTTATTTTGGGGACTCTATTTGAAGAAAGATGAAAGTAATTTGGTAAAAATATATTTGCATATCATAATACCTTAGTGATACTGGTACTTCAGTAGTGTGTAAATATTTTTTCTATAAACAATTATAAAATATATACCCAGAAATATTCAACTGAGAAGTGGAAGTTGGAGCTGGGAAGGAGTAAGAGCAAGTGAGGGTGTGTGTTAAGCAAGGTCCTGAGAAAAGTAAGTTTGTTAATTCTCCAGGAAACTCTGAAGAATATTAAGACACACATAACATTTGTCTATTGTGATATCCTATGGATAATTGCTCCAAAAACTATGAATTTTGTAGAACTATTTCTTTAAGTGCCTACTCTAAACTGGTGGCATATGAATTGCTGTCCAACAGTGGCCTCTCCCTCTCTCTCTCTCGTATTTCCCCCCACACACTTTACTTAAACACCATATTTACAAAATTGTTCATGATTATTTGCTATAGGCATTTTGTATTCCAACACTGATCCCACCACCACTGTCACCTTCCCTTCACTGCTATCTCCATTTTCCTAACCACACACACTGCCAGCCTGCCCCTGTAGCAAGCCCACAATAATTTATTTTATATTGTTTGTTGCCACTAAATGGCTAACAGAATGATCAAAATGTATTTACATATTTTATGAAAATTGTTGCATCTCACCATGGGGACATTAAGTCCTTGTCTGAGGGTCTACTAAGCTCCATCAGTTAAGCCCCATCAGTGATCTCTTTAAGTGTAGAATATGTTGCTTCTAAGTAATCAAGACTTGTCAGTTTCTTGGTGGAAGGGCCTGTGAGGGAAAATAACTTACATTTTGTTATGGAGAGGTTGCTTTGCCATGCGCAGACAACTGTACCATCCATGACTTCATTATTAGAGTGGGAGAGGCAGCTCAGTGGGATGAAGTGCATTCATTGCTTCCAGGAGGCCTGGATTTGTTCCCGGCACCACATAGTCCCCTCAAGCACAGAGCTTAGAGTTGTCTCTGAGCACTGCAGGGTATGGCCCCAAACACAAATGATACAGGCATGTGAATAATGTTGGGTCTATCATTCTCTTCAGTGCAGACTTCTTGCCAGGACAGTTCCAGTTCTGGTCACTTCTTGTTTACATGTCAAATTAATTGATACAATCATTGTAATGGGCCAACCTGCAATAGTCAAATGTTCAAAGTCTCTTTGATCTCAAGACAAAGGGAAGGACTATTGACAGCCCTACAACAAAATTATTTGTTCTCCCATGTAGTCGACTACTTCTGTTTTCTTGACGTCTGTTAGAAGGAATTTATTCACTAGATAGACACGTGTCAATTGGCAGAGGCCAGGTTGATATCTCCTGTAGCACTGTCTGTAGCACTGTTGTCTCATTGTTCATCGATTTTGCTCAATTTTGCTTGAGATTTTGCTTGAGACCAGTAACGTCTCCATTGTGAGACTTATTGTTACTGGTTTTGGCATATCGAATACGTCACGGGGAGCTTGCCAGGCTCTGCCATGTGGGCGGATGCTCTCAATAGCTTGCCGGGCTCTCTGAGAGGGACGGAGGAATTGAACCCGGGTGGGCTGCATGCAATGCAAACGTCCTACCCACTGTTGTTTTCACTCCAGTCCTGATATCTCCTAGTAAAGACAACTTTACACCTCCACATCACAGACCAATTGTGACTAGAAATGTGGAGTAGCTACATCTGTGGAGCCTGCTTCTTTCTGCCTCAGTGGAGGGAGCATATTGATCGGCTTCTGTTTTTGTTGTATAAAGGCTGTATTGGTAAATCACACATTTCAGGGCAGAGCCATCAATCTTGCTTTCTGTAGAAGTGTTGATGGTAGAAGTAATTACTGCCATTCCACCTGGATATACTGTTGCTTTTGAATTATTTCAGGCAGAAAGGGATACAGTTTCAAGATTTTCCACTTCCACCCCTCCATTTACTCTGCTTGTCAAGCAATCAATTAGAGGTCAATATATCCATCTTAATTATGTGCCATGGCACCCTGAACATGATGGAGCATGTTATTGTAAATGTACATGTACATTGTAAATTATATTTGCTCCAGTACCATATTTACTGCGAGGTACCTATCTGCTCATTCTTCAACAGATTCTGTTATGGGTCCGTAGTTTCAGATTATGTATCTTGTAGTTCCAAATCTCTGTGTTCCTAAGAAATGTTCCCAGCCTTCAAATGCACCCATCTTTGCACCTCTATTACTTTCAAAGCAGGGTGGGGGCCTCGATTTTAACAAAGGTTATGAATATCTACAGGTGATAAGGGTTCCTTCCTTCCTTCCTTCCTTCCTTCCTTCCTTCCTTCCTTCCTTCCTTCCTTCCTTCCTTCCTTCCTTCCTTCCTTCCTTCCTTCCTTCCTTCCTTCCTTCCTTCCTTCCTTCCTTCCTTCCTTCCTTCCTTCCTTCTTTCTTTCTTTCTTTCTTTCTTTCTTTCTTTCTTTCTTTCTTTCTTTCTTTTGTAAAGCTTTCTTCTTGTTCTTGTTCTTCTTTTTCTTCTTCTTGTTCTTCTTCTTCTTGTTGTTCTTGTTCTTGTTCTTGTTCTTGTTCTTGTTCTTCTTCTTCTTCTTCTTCTTCTTCTTCTTCTTCTTCTTCTTCTTCTTCTTCTTCTTCTTCTTCTTCTTCTTCTTCTTCTTCTTCTTCTTCTTCTTCTTCTTCTTTTTAATGATCAAACACCCATTCCTCTACCATTGTTCATTTTCCACCACCAATGTCCCCAGTATCCCTCCCCCTGCATTCTGCCTCTATGGCAGATGATTTAGGCCATTTGGGCATTATGGTTTGCAATACAGATACTGCGAGGTCATCATGTTTGGTCATTTATCTACTTCCAGCACCCATCTCCCATCCCGAGCAACCCCTGCAACCATCATTGAATTGGTGAGCCCATCTCTATCCCAGCTGTCTTCTTCCCAAACTCATGAGAGTATGCTTTCAACCATGGAGCAAGCTTCCTGGCCCTTGTCTTTACTGTCTTTGGGTGTTAGTCTCATATTATGTTTTGTAATATAATTACACAAATAAGAGCAGCCATTCTGTCTGCCCCTCTCTTTCTGACTCATTTCATTTAACATGATACTCTCCATGTCCATCTAATTATAAGCAAATTTAATAACTTCATCTTTCCTAACAGCTATATAGTATTCCATTGTGTAAATATACCAAACTTTCTTTAATCAGTCATCTGTTTTTGGGCACTCAGGGTGTTTCCAGATTCTGGCTGTTGTGAAAAGTCTGCAATAAACATACAGGTGCAGATGTCGTTTCTATTGCGCTTTTTTGCACTCCCAGAATATATTCCCAGAAGAGGTATTGCTGGGTCATATGGAAGCTCTATTTCTAGTTTTTTATTTTTTTTAGGAATGCTCATATTGTTTTCCAGAAGGGCTGGACCAGTCAGCATTACCACCAACAATGAAAGAGAGTCCCTTTCTCCCCCATCCATGCCAGCACTGGTTGTTCTTGTTCTTTTTGATGTATACCAGTCTCTGTGGTATGAGATGGTATCTCATTGTTGTTTTATTTGTATCTCTTGATGATTAGTGATGCAGAGCATTTTTTCATGTGAATTTTGGCCATTTGTATTTCTTTTTTGAAGAAGCTTTTGTTCATTTCTTCTCCCCTTTTTTGATGAGGTTGCAGTTTTTTTCTTGTACAGTTTTACTACTGCCTTGTAAATCCTGGATATTAACCCCTTATTTGATGGGTATTGGGTAAATAATTTTTCTCATTTGCTCTCTCTGTATTTTGGCCACTGTTTCTCTTGAGATGCTTTTGCGGGTGTGTGTGGGGGTGGGCTACAGGTGGATCACAGCTGGCCATGCTCAGGGGTTACTCCTTGCTATGCAGTCAGGATGTAACTATCCCAGTGGTGCTTATATAAGGCAAGTGCCCTACCCTACCCGCTGTACAATCTCTCCAGCCCCTGACATGAAGTGCTTTATCACACTTCTCTAAGTCCTGGACTAATGGTGACTAGGAAAGTAAGTGAAAATCAGCATCATGACCTTAGAAGAAATGTCAGGAAACAAAAATTGAGGCGAGAACAAAAAGCAAAGAACTGATTAAAAACAAAACAAAAAAGTCCATGAGTCTTTTCAAAAAGACTTGTTACAAAAGTCAAGAAAGCTCTTGCTCCCCTGATCAGACACCTCAAAGTCAGGACCTTAGAGCCAGAGATGACTCTAAGTCTGGAAATGCGATCCCCTCACTCTGGTCCCAGGAGAAAGAGGAAGTTGTAGAACAGTATGCTCATTCCTGACGACTCTATTTAAGACTATTTTTATAAATAATAAATAGTCAGAAACAATTAAGACTAAAATCCCTAAGAGGGCAGAGGCGATAGCATAGTGGGTAGGGCATGTGCCTTGCCCATGACAGACCTGGCTCTGATGTCCAGCTGTGGTCCACCCACAGGCCCCCCCAACACACACCAGCAAAAAGCATCTGATGTCAGTGTTTCTTAGCTCATAACTGGTGCTTAGCATACTTTTGACTTTTATTTTTATGCTGTTTTATTTTTTTTTTAAATTTTATTTATTTTTAATTAGAGAATCACCGTGAGGGTACAGTTACAGATTTATACACTTTTGTGCTTATACTTCCCTCATACAAAGTTCGGGAACCCATCCCTTCACCAGTGCCCATTCTCCACCACCCGTAAAACCAGCATCCCTCCCACCCTCCCCAATCCCATCTCCCCCCCACCCCACCCTGCCACTGTGGCAAGGCATTCCCTTCTGTTCTCTCTCTCTAATTAGCTGTTGTGGTTTGCAATAAAGGTGTTGAGTGGCCGCTGTGCTCAGTCTCTAGCCCTCATTCAGCCCGCAACTCCCTTCCCCCACATGGCCTTCGACTACAATGTAGTTGGTGATCGCTTCTCTGAGTTGACCTTTCCCCGGAACGTGAGGCCAGCCTCGAAGCCATGGAGTCAACCTCCTGGTACTTATTTCTACAGTTCTTGGGTGTTAGTCTCCCACTCTGTTATACTATATACCATAGATGAGTGCAATCTTTCTATGTCTGTCTCTCTCTTTCTGACTCATTTCACTCAGCATGAAACTTTTCATGCCCATCCACTTAACTACAAAATTCTTGACCTCCTTTTTTCTAACAGCTGCATAGTATTCCATTGTATAGATGTACCAAAGTTTCCTCAACCAGTCATCCGTTCTGGGACATTCGGGTTTTTTCCAGATTCTGGCTATTGTAAACAGTGCTGCGATGAACATACATGTGCAGATGTTGTTTCGATTGTACTTTTTTGCCTCTCTGGGATATATTCCCAGCAGTGGTATTGCTGGGTCAAATGGGAATTCAATATCTAATTTTTTGAGAATCGTCCAAATTGTTTTCCAGAAGGGCTGAACCAGTCGGCATTCCCACCAGCAGTGAAGAAGGGTCCCTTTCTCCCCACATCCTCTCCAACAGCGGTTGCTTTTGTTCTTTTGGATGTGTGCTAGTCTCTGTGGTGTGAGGTGGTATCTCATGGTTGTTTTGATCTGCATCTCTCTGATGATTAGTGATGCAGAGCACTTTTTCATGTGCCTTTTGGCCATTCGTATTTCTTCCTTGGTAAAGTTTCTGTTCATTTCTTCGCCCCATTTTTTGATGGGGTTGGATGTTTTCTTCTTGTAGAGTTCAACCAGTGCTTTATATACCATTGATATCAACCCCTTATCTGATGGGTATTGTGTAAATATCCTTTCCCATTCTGTGGATAGTCTTTGGATTCTGGTCAATGTATCTCTTGCAGTGCAGAAGCTTTTTAGTTTAATGTAGTCCCATTTGTTGATCTCTGTTTTTACTAGATTGCTTAGTTCCGTGCCACCTTTGAAGATACCTTTATCTTCAATATCGTGGAGGGTTTCGCCGACCTTGTCTTCAATGTACCTTATGGTTTGTGGTCTAATGTTGAGGTCTTTAATCCATTTTGATCTGACTTTTGTGCATGGTGTCAGGTCAAGGTCTAAACCCATTTTTTTGCATGTGGTTGTCCAGTTGTGCCAACACCATTTGTTAAAGAGGCTTTCCTTGCTCCACTTCACATCTCTTGCTCCCTTATCAAAGATTAGATGGTCATACATTTGGGGTTGTGTGTAGGGATATTCCACCCTGTTCCATTGGTCTACGGCTCTGCCTTTGTTCCAGTACCATGCTGTTTTAATTGTTACTGCTTTGTAGTAAAGTTTGAGGTTGGGGACGGTGATGCCTCCCATCATATTTTTCCCAAGAATTGTTTTAGCTATCCTTGGACGTTTGTTATTCCATATGAATTTTAGGATTGCTTGATCCATTTCTTTGAAGAGTGTCATGGGTATATTTATAGGGATCGCATTGAATCTGTATAATGCTTTAGGGAGTATTGCCATTTTGACAACATTGATTCTCCCTATCCACGAGCAGGGTATATGTTTCCATTTCCTCATGTCCTCTTTGATTTCATGGAGTAGCGTTATGTAGTTTTCTTTGTAAAGGTCTTTTACTTCCTTGGTTAAGCTGATTCCGAGGTACTTGATTTTCTGGGGCACGATTGTGAATGGGATTGCTTTTTTCATGTCCCTTTCCTCTGCCTCATTGTTTGCATATATGAAGGCCATGGATTTTTGGGTATTGATTTTGTAGCCTGCAACTTTACTGTATAAGTCTATTGTTTCTAAGAGTTCCTTAGTAGAGGTTTTAGGCTTCTCTAGATATAGTATCATGTCGTCTGCAAATAGTGAGAGTTTGATTTCTTCCCTTCCTATCTGGATGCCCTTAATCTCTTTTTCTTGTCTAATAGCTATCGCAAGTACTTCCAGTACTATATTGAAGAGGAGTGGTGAGAGTGGGCATCCTTGTCTTGTGCCTGATCTCAGAGGAAAGGCCCTTAGTTTTTCCCCGTTGAGGATAATGCTTGCCGTAGGCTTGTGATAGATGGCTTCGACTATCTTGAGGAAAGTTCCTCCAAACCCCATTTTGGCGAGGGTTTTCATCATGAAAGGATGTTGGATCTTGTCAAATGCTTTCTCTGCATCTATTTATATGATCATATGGTTTTTATCTTTACTTTTGTTGATATGCTGGATTATGTTGATTGATTTCCGAATGTTAAACCATCCTTGCATCCCTGGGATGAATCCCACTTGGTCGTGATGTATGATCTTTTTGATGAGTTGTTGGATCCTATTTGCCAGTATTTTGTTGAGGATCTTCGCATCGGTGTTCATCAGGGATATTGGTCTGTAATTTTCTTTCTTAGTGATGTCTTTGTTTGCTTTTGGTATTAGGGAGATGTGTGCTTCATAGAAACTGTTTGGGAGATTTCCTGTTTTTTCAATTTCCTGGAAAAGTTTGAGGAAAACAGGCAGCAGGTCTTCTTTAAATGTTTGGAAGAATTCGCCAGTGAAGCCATCTGGGCCTGGGCTTTTGTTTTTGGGGAGGTTTTTGATCACAGCTTCAATTTCCTTAACATTGATGGGTCTATTCAGGTATTCCAAGTCTTCTTTGTTCAGTCTTGGGAGATTGTAAGAATCGAGGAATCCATCCATTTCTTTTAGGTTCTCCTGTTTTGTGGCATATAGACTTTCGAAGTAGTCTCTAATGATCTTTTGAATCTCACTGGTTTCTGTTATGATGTCCCCCTTTTCATTTCTGATTCGATTTATTAGGGTTCTTTCTCTTTCTTTCTTTGTGAGTCTTGCTAGCGGTTTATCAATCTTGTTTATTTTCTCGAAGAACCAGCTCTTTGTTTCATTGATCTTTCGGATTGTCTTTTTGGTTTCCATGTCATTAATTTCTGCTCTAATTTTTATTATTTCTTTCCTTCGATCTGGTTTGGGTTCCCTTTTCTGGTCCTTTTCTAAGGTCTTGAGTCGTGAAGTCAAGCTGTCTATGTGGGCCCTTTCTTCCTTCCTGAGGAATGCTTGGAGAGCTATAAATTTTCCCCTTAACACGGCTTTAGCTGCGTCCCATAGGTTTTGGCAGCTCGCGTCTTCATTCTCATTTGTTTCTAAGTATTTTTTGATTTCTTCCTTGATTTCCTTCCTGACCCACTCATTGTTCAACATTGAATTGTTTAATTTCCAAGTGTTTGACTTGATTCTCCGTGTCAGTGAGTGGTTAGCTTCTATCTTCAGCGCATCGTGGTCTGAAAAGATGGTTGATACAATTTCTATTTTTCCGATTCTATTGAGGTATGTTCTGGGGCCCAGTACATGGTCTATTTTAGAAAATGTTCCGTGTGCACTGGAAAAGAATGTGTATTCTTTCTTTTGGGGGTGTAAGGCCCTGTATAGGTCTATTAGGCCTCTCTCTTCAATTTCTTCTTTCAGAGTCAGTGTTTCCTTGTTGAGTTTTGTTCTTGTCGATCTATCTAGAGGCGATAAGGCCATATTGAAATCTCCGACTACTATTGTGCTGTTAGTGATGTCCTCTTTGAAGTCTGCTAGGAGTTGTTTTAAATATTTAGCTGGTCGCTCATTAGGTGCATATATGTTTAAGAGTGTGATTTCTTCCTGTTGAACATATCCCTTGATAAACAGAAAATGACCTTCGCTGTCCCTTTTAATCTTTTTCAACCTGAAATCTATGTTGTCGGATATTAGGATGGCCACTCCAGCTTTTTTACGGGGGTTGTTTGCTTGCAGGATTGTTTTCCATCCTTTGACTTTGAGTCTATGTTTACTCTGTTTGTTCAGGTGTGTTTCTTGCAGGCAGCAGAATGATGGGTTTAATTTCTGGATCCATTTTGCCACTCTGTGTCTCTTGATGGGTGCATTTAGGCCGTTGACGTTGAGAGAGATTATTGTGATAGGATTTTGTGTCATATTTCTGTGGTATTTGTTGTTTTTATGTGGCTCCACCTTATCTTACAGTAGCCCCTTGAGACCTTCTTTCAAGTTTGGTTTTGAGTCTATGAAGGACCTGAGCTGTTGTTTATCCGAGAAGTAGTGTATGGTTCCTTCGAGTTTGAGTGAGAGTTTAGCCGGATAAAGTATTCTTGGTGAGGCATTCATTTCGTTGAGTCTTTTCACTATGTCCCACCATTGTCTTCGGGCTCGGAGGGTTTCCTCTGACAGGTCTGCTGTAAATCTGAGGGGTGCTCCTTTGTATGTAATTTCCTTCTTTGACCTTGCTGCTTGCAGAATTGTGTCTCTATCCATAGCATCCGTCATTCTGACTATGATATGCCTTGGAGTCTTTTTATTCGGGTCTCTTTTTGCTGGTACTCTTCGGACTCCTTGTATCTGGATGCCTGCCTTCTCCAGCTCTGGGAATTTCTTAGCAATGATGTCTTTGACTGTGTTTTTTTCATTGGGGTTACTTCCCTGTGGTTCTGGTACTCCAATGATTCTTATGTTGTTTCTCTTGAAGTCATCCCCCAGGGCTCTGATTCGCTCTAGAGCCATTTTGAGGTCTTTGGCCATGATTTGTTGTTGTCTATAAGCTTTCTGCAGCTCATCTTCCAGGTCGCTGATTCTTTCTTCAGCTGTAGTCATTCTACTGTTGAGGGCATCTAGTGAGATTTTTATTTCATCTACCGATTCCTTTATTTGTGAGATTTCCGTTCGAAGATTTGAAATTTCTGCTCTCATTTCTGCTCTCATTTCTTCCTGAATTTTCTTGGTAGACCGTTCCTATGCTGTTTTATTTTTAACTCATTAGAGGTGGTATTTTTGTTCTCTCTCTCTCTCTCTCTCTCTCTCTCTCTCTCTCTCTCTCTCTGTGTGTGTGTGTGTGTGTGTGTGTGTGTGTGTGTGTGGTGGAAGGATGGAGTTTCTGCCAAGCAGCACTCAGGGGACCCTGGGTTCACTCCCTGCGAAACTCTTGACAGATGCTGCTAGAACCCCATTGGGCTGCCTGCTCCCTGCCCTGCCTGGGGCCTCCCAGCAGTGCTTGGGGAGGACTGTTGGGTGCCAGGCAGCCAGCCGGCCCAGGGCCTCTGCATGCTGGCCCATGCTCAGCCCCTCGCACTTTGCTCAGGCTAATTCATGAGACTTTCCGTTCATTGTTTTTGTGGGGTGGAGGCCTAGGAGGGTGGCATCAGGCCTGTGGTGCCCGACACAACTGAGGACCAGGCTCGGGCCATGTGTGCACAGCATGCCTAGCCATAGCCAGCTTTCAGGGGCCGCATTGTCATGGCGATGCAGCCCATTTGAAGGTGACATATTTTCCCTCTTATTAGTGATCTTTACCTTAAATTCAATTCTGTCCGATTTTACTAAAGACTTCATTCTCTTCTTCTTTTGCCTGGTACAACATTTCCCATCATTTACCTTCCATTTCTTGAGTTTATTTGAGCTCATTCTCTAGTAGAGAGCACATAAATGGAAATTGGCTTGCTGACCTCAGGAGGCCATTTCAGCCAGCGATTTTATCTTACCTACAGTTGGGAAGGGCTGGAGCCATGGCATAGCGGGTAGGGCGTTTGCCTTGCACGCGGCTGACCTGGGTTCGATTCCTCTGTCCCTCTTGGAGAGCCTGGCAAGCTACCTAGAGTATCTAGCCCGCACGGCAGAGCCTGGCAAGCTCCCCGTGTTGTATTCGATATGCCAAAAACAGTAACAACAAGTCTCACAATGGAGACGTTACTGGTGCCTGCTGGAGAAAATCGATGAACAATGGGAAGACAGTGCTACAGACAGTGCTTCTTTTGAGGTTCAGAAGCTTCTTAGTTTAACGTAGTCCCATTTGCTTATTTCCACTTGTTTGGTCAGTGGTGTTTTATCCTTAAAGATGACTTTAGCTTCAATGTTATAAAGGGTTCTGCTTACATTTTTCTTCATGTACCTTATGGATTCAGGTCTGATATTGAGGTCTTTAATGCACTTTGATCTGAATTTTATGCCTGGCATTAGACAGAGGTCTGAGTTCTTCTTCTTCTTTTTTTTTTTTTGCAGGTAGCTATCCAATTTTCCCAGTACCACTTGAAAAGGCTTTCCTTGTTCCACTTCACATTTCTTGATCCTTTATCAAAGATTAAGTGATCATATATTTGAGAGTCTATGACAGAATATTAAACTTTGTTTCACTGGTCTGCAGGTGTGTTTCTATTCCAATGGCATGCTGTTTTAATTACTACTGCTTTAATTACTACTGTAGTGCAGTTTGAAGTAAGGGAAGGTGATGCCATCCATCTTATTTTCCCCAAGGATTGCTTTAGATATTCGTGGGAGTTTATTGTTCCATATGAATTTCAGGAGTGCTTTGTCTATTTCTTTGAAGAATGTTATAGATATCCTTATAGTGACCACATTGAATTTGTATAATGCTTTGGGATGTATTGCCATTCTGACAATATTACTCTGATAAGGATTTCTTTATTTACAGGAATATTCTAACTCCCACATTTTTCTCTGAGGTAGAAAGAATTTAGTGTTTAAATTTTTTTTCAGTACATCAGGTACACATGTTAGCAAGCAATCAAAGCCATTTCTGCTCTATCCTTTCATTAGTGTTGTTATGTCATTCGGTTGTGTTTCTCACATACTTGGTTGTGTATTTTTGGCATCCAGAAATGCTGGGGATAATACTTGAAGATGGTGGTGGGAACAAGTGTTCAAATTCACAGCCTCACACATACAAGGTAGGAACTCTACCACTGAGCTACACTCCCGGGCCAGAACTCCAGTCCCTTAAATGATAAAGTCTCTCAGTTAATGTAGACAAAGTCAACACAAATAAAGTTATCATTGGTTGAAGCAGCATACACTTCAATATCAACACTCTACTTAACATCAAAAATGCATCCCTGTTGGCATCTGACTAGTAAGTGGTCCCTCTCCAGAACTGGAACTAAAGAAGACTTTATCCTAAAAGACAGAATTATAGGACTAGAATATGTTCTTTTCATTTGTTTCCCAAATCAGGGCCTCACTGGGGATTGATTTGAAAATAACTGGTTGAGGAATGTTCATAAGAAAGTTTGGTAGTGGGCAGAGAAGCAAAACTGGAAAGAAGGAGAAGCTGAACAAGAACATGGCTTCAATTAATGTTACACGAAGACAACTGCATCTCACTCTTGTGAGGGCAATAAGGGAGGCTACTTTTCAGAGATGCCCACCAGGGATGAGCCAAAGAATTAGCATGACCATCTCTCAGATGGGCCTTAGCTCTGTCTCTGGGAGCCCTTCTATTTCGATAAACATTTGGCTCCTAGCATGTTGACATAATTGGCCACTGCAATCTGACAGTCAGACTCTGACCAAGACTTGCTGGTGCTGGGTGGGAGTAGAACACACCAGTAATTTGGGGGTAGTGGTGGGTAGTAGAATACAAGTGTGTGTGTGTGTGTGTGTGAGTGTGTGTGTGTGTGTGTGTGTGGTATGGGGAGGTTACCTACCAGGTCCACTCTTCTGATATTGTGGTCTCAACACATCAGCAAAGTTTAATCAAAGCTTATTCAGTTCACTTATTGAATATAGCCAATACCCAGAGGCAGGTTAGGTACTGGTTCTCTTTGCTCTAGCTCATGAGGACTGAGAGTTTGATATGTTGGAAACTCGTTAAGGCCCAAACTTCATTGCACCAATCTCACAGTGATTAGGGAAGCACCTAATCAAATTCTGGTACATACAAATGATGAAGTTCTAAAAAGAATGAGGTCTATCTGTAGGCACAAAATACCTTTAAGAGATGCTCTTTATTTTTAAAGGCAAACCACCAGTGCTCAGAAATTATTTCTCAAAGATTACTTCCAGTAGGCTCAGGGGACCATATAGAGGGGATTGAATCCAGGACAACTGCGTGCAAGACAAGCACTTTATCCACTGTACTATCTCTCCAGTACCTCCAAGAGATGTTCTTCAGGGAGGAAAGCAAGTTGCAAAAATATTTACCATTACAGATAGTAAGATATGAGACAAATGGATGACAAACCTAAGTGATGGGAGCTAGAGACTCTGGACAGAATGTAGGAGTCAGAAGGGAAGGGAGTTAGCTGTAAATTTCATTATTTAAAGGATGACATACAGAAAACATGAAGTCATGAAATTTGCATATAAGTGGATCAACATGGAAAGTATCATGCTGAGTGAAATGAGTCAGAAAGAAAGAGACAGACATAGAAAGATCGCACTCATATGTGGAATATAAAGTAGCTGAGAGATACAAACTCACAATGTTGCGATTTCTGGCAGATATTTCTCTGGACTTAGTAAAATACTGAAATACAGAAACCCAAAACTGTGCGGCTGCTAGTGCGGCCTCCTGACCTCATATATCTTCATTCTCAGCAATGGAAAACAAATTACCAAATGCTTTCTTTTCAGCAGGTCGACTTTAGGGGGGAGGAACTCCAAATCAATGATAGTGAATTTTTTGTTGAAATATTAATGTAATCAAAGTAAAGTGAAAGTAAATTGAAATTTACCAGTTACACATGCGGGGTGGGGGGCTAGGGAGGTGGGGGGAAGGGGGGAGGTATACCGTGATTCTTGGTGGTGGAATATGTGCACTGGTGAAGGGATGGGTGTTTGAGCATTGTATAACTGAGACTTAAACCTGAAACTTTTGTAACTTTCCACATGGTGATTCAATAAAAAATAAAATTAAAAAAAAGAGGATGACATAATTATTCCCTGCTTATATTATTCAACAGTTACATTTCTACAATGAAGAAATATGGATATTGTTGAACTTTATCATGACTTGGGTGTCATTATCTCTTCTGCCAACAGGGGTTACCTCAAGCCTTCTTTGTCTTTTAGACAACACACTGTCCACTTGTGCACTTCATAATTTCTGTCTGGAATAGTTAAATGACTCTCTGTAGAACCCCTACCAGGATTGTATAGTTAGTGAGAGAGGCAAATAAAGAATTATTTAATTATCAGGAGATGGTTATGAAGGTCAGTACAGATGGGAGACATGCACACTCTTTCTCTCTCCCCATCTCTAACTTTATCCCATCTTACACATCATACCCCACAACTTCCTTTAATCTCCCCATCCTCTCCTCTCTGCCTCTGTAAATCCATATGTCTATCTACTTAATATGGAACAAAATAAATTAGTAAGCATTGCATAGGAGAAATGTAAGAGGTGAGGATAACATAGTTCTGATAATAGACTTATGTTCAGGAGAGAAATTTTATAGCCAGAACAAACTTTTTTTTTTAATTTTTAAATTTATTTATTTTTAATTAGAGAATCACCGTGAGGGTACAGTTACAGATTTATACACTTTTGTGCTTATACTTCCCTCATACAAAGTTCGGGAACCCATCCCTTCACCAGTGCCCATTCTCCACCACCCGTAAACCCAGCGTCCCTCCCACCCTCCCCAATCCCATCTCCCCCCCACCCCACCCTGCCACTGTGGCAGGGCATTCCCTTCTGTTCTCTCTCTCTAATTAGCTGTTGTGGTTTGCAATAAAGGTGTTGAGTGGCCGCTGTGCTCAGTCTCTAGCCCTCATTCAGCCCGCAACTCCCTTCCCCCACATGGCCTTCGACTACAATGTAGTTGGTGATCGCTTCTCTGAGTTGACCTTTCCCCGGAACGTGAGGCCAGCCGCGAAGCCATGGAGTCAACCTCCTGGTACTTATTTCTACAGTTCTTGGGTGTTAGTCTCCCACTCTGTTATACTATATACCATAGATGAGTGCAATCTTTCTATGTCTGTCTCTCTCTTTCTGACTCATTTCACTCAGCATGAAACTTTTCATGCCCATCCACTTAACTACAAAATTCTTGACCTCCTTTTTTCTAACAGCTGCATAGTATTCCATTGTATAGATGTACCAAAGTTTCCTCAACCAGTCATCCGTTCTGGGGCATTCGGGTTTTTTCCAGATAGCCAGAACAAACTTTAAGGCTGATTATAAAATAACATGACATTAATGTACAGTTATCTGCAAAGAACACCCAGGAACCGAGAAAACAGATCTAATAACACAATTGAAGACCACATTTCCAGATTCTAAGTACTAATAAATGATATTTTTTCTTTCCCATTAATATGTATTGTGAGTCTATAATGTAATCATAGACTTCTATGCACAAGTCAGCCTTGGTTGGAAAAAGTCACATCTTAAGAGTAGATTCTCTAACTACAGTCAGTGGAAAGTGACTTGAACATGTGAACCATGCTGGGCCAATCAGATTTTATCTTTTTTGTTTGTTTTTGGTTGGGCTCATGGGACCATGTGTGATACCAGGGACCAAATATGGTTGGCTCTGTGCTAGGCATACTTCTTATCTGCTATGCTATCTCTCTGGCTCATTTGTGTAAAATTTGTATTTTCTTATGTGTATGTAGTATTATTTCTGGTACTCTGGTTCCCTCTCACATCCAAGAAATATGTAACTATGGTCATTAGTTTATTGTCCCAGTTGGGATGTGTGTGTTTGTGTGTGTGTGTGTGTGAGGTGTGTGTGTGTGTGTGTGTGTGTGAGAGAGAGAGAGAGAGAGAGAGAGAGAGAGAGCAAACCGTCTGTGATGGATGAATAGCATCTCTAGGGTTGGGTCCTAATTTGACTGATTTCTATCAGTTGGGAAAGGCTCTGGTTACTGGTACTCTGGTTACTCTGAACCAGAGTTTCAAAATTGATGATGAATACAAAGGATTGCTTCAAATCAGGATTTTTGGTCTTTATTTAGAATTTTGGCAAAGGTTTTGGGTCATATATCTATTGTAGGAATTTACTATTATTTTTTATCAATTAGCTTGTGGACAAATTGATTTTGTTAGAAGTTGTTGTGCTTAAAGAAACAACTTCCAAGAATCTACCGAAAACATTAACTGAGATTTTATCATATATATTGAAGATAAAAAACCTTATGTTTTGATATATTATATCTTGTGAAATTATTAATGCACTGAAAATAAGTTAATGTACTCCTAACTTCCCACAATTACCATTTGTGTGTTGCAAAAATCCTTGTGTTTTACTCTTGTGGCACATTTCAAAAATATAACTACAATATTATTAATTGTAGTCACCGTGATGTACTTTGAAACTCTAAAATTTCCTCCTCTTAGAACTAAAATTTTATCATATTTAGTTATTATCTTTCTTTCCCTACAACCAGTCCCTAGTAACTACCCCATTTGCTTCTTATTTCTATGAGATGGGCTAATTTTTATTTTTGATTCCACATAGAAGTGAGATCATGCAGTATTTGTCCTTTGGGATATGGCTTACTTTGCTTAGTCTAATTTTCTTCAGGTTCAATCACTATTGTCATAAATGAAAAATATTTTATTTTTCTTAAAACTAATATTCCATTGTAGAAAAATTTCCATTGCTACATCTTCTTTACCCACTATGTGTCTTGATTCCTTATTTTAGTGCCCTCAAAGTAAGGGAATTTTTATAATAAGCAGTGCCAAATACTCGGATAAGTATGCTGTAGTTATCATTGGTCTCATCCTTTTTTTGTCCTGAAAACCATGACATTTGTTCCTGCATAAATGTTCGTGTGCGTAGGTTCTGGCATGCTGGACTCCGGAGAGTGGCAGGTACTGGGCTCAGCATATGGTAACACAGAGAAGGGAATGTGGAGCCATTGGCATTTGGAAATGTAGAAGGCTCCAAATCGACTGGCAGATCTGGGTGGTTTAACTTTCTGTTTCCTATTAAGGGAAGAATGAGTGGTGCGTTGGTCTAATAGTTGTATCCCTGATCCCAAGCAGCAGAGACCAGTTGCAGGGTAGGACAGTGGCTCAGCTCCAGTGCTGAAGGGATGGGCTGTGACAGATTCAGGTTCCAAGGGAGAAGATCATAAAAGGCTGTGGGCACTTAAGTCAGTCCTCTGTCTACTCCAGAGGGGGTTCAGTGAACAAATACATCAAGCCAAGGTGCTGGAGTCTCAGATACCCTGTGAAGTTCAAGATTAGGGTCTTGTCCCCAGGGAAGAAAGTGTCTCAGGGAAAGCCTAGCTCAATTCTAGGCCCTTGGGTGGAAAGAAGCAGTGGTTTAGCATGAGTAGAGGCTGTTATCAGAATGAAGATGCTCCGTGGATGTTGGGGGGAGTGGTGAGCCACGTATCTAGAAAGAATATGGAGATCCCCTGCTCCTCGTGAATCTCATGCACCACAGCTGAGGTACTGAAGAAAAGGGACGCTCTCTCTGTTTCCAGCATGCAGATGTCGGGCCTCCCATCCTTAGTGAAGCCTATGTCTTCAAATCAGCCCACATAGTCTCATGTGTGTGTGACAAGTGCATGCCTGGGACCTGCACTTCTTACAGCCAGGGCCTAGGACAGATGGTTTTGTCCCTTCCTTATTCCTTATCGAAGACTCCATCCTTCCTTCTCCCTGCTTCCTGACCTCCCTGGCTTGTTCTTAGTCTTGACCTATAGGATTCTTTTGGAACATAGTCTGTACTGGCTTCACTGTTTTTTTCCACCTCCTTCTTTGGGGGACATTAATATGTTCTCAATCCCAAACCCAACCTTGGTCTGCTTGGCCACGAGCCCCCATGGCCTGACTTTACCTCCCCTGGAGAGGAGATATCAATCACTTTGGGTTTAACTAGTTCCAAAGAAATATGACTTGATATTTCATCTGCTCTGGCTGTATCACTATATCACTGTCATCCTGTTGCTCATCAATTTGCTCAAGTGGGCACCAGCAACGTCTCCATTGTGAGACTTGTTACCGTTTTTGGCATATCGAATATGCCACGGGGTAGCTTGCCAGGCTCTACCTTGTAGGCGAGATACTCTCGGTAGCTTGTCGGCCTCTCTGAGAGGGACAGAGGAATCGAACCAGGGTCAGCCGTATGCAAGGCAAATGCCCTACGTGCTGTGCTATCACTCCAGCCCATCTGCTCTGGCTATTTAAATAAAACATTATGGGAAAAGAAAATATCTGAGTAGCTTTTATCATTTGAAGGATCGTTCTGGAGTGGTGTGATAAAGTAAAAAAAGAAAAAAGACAACACAAAACCAGTAATGCAAACATTGGGGTGAAGGAACAGCAAATCAGGTTATAATTCTTTTTAATAGGAAAATGTCTATGTTCTCCCAGACCCTGGGGCTTCAGTTAGTGTATAATGTAAAGATCAGGGAGTGCTCCACTGCCCCCACTGATGATCATGGGGAGTGACCCCCAAATGTGCCACCACCTGCAGAGTTGTGTGCTTTGCAAGTTTGTTGACAGGACTTTCTGGAGGTGAACTGGACAAAAGATGCTCAGCTCCTAGAGGAAGGGAAGCTCACTTTTCCCTTTCTCCATGAAAAGAGCCATTTTTCATTTTTCTCAATGCTCACACTTTTTCACAAAGAAAATGCAATTCCATTTAGTGAAATCCTAATGGGACTGAGATTTGTTTGCCCAGAACTCTCCCATGTGATAGAGAATGAGATGAATCCAGTTCAGGAAGCATTAGCGGCCTAGGAAATAGGGCACACATTTACTTACATGCTTATTTTTAGCTTTAGAAAATCTGATTTTTTTTTGGACTGAAAGAAATCTGTCCTATATTTGTCTTGGCCTGATGAGGGGTGGAGTCAGAAAAACAGTGGATAGAGCTTTTGATGAGGTGCACAGTCAGGAATAAGGAATGCAGAGGTGGGGTTTGTGGGTGCCAGGGCATTAAAATGGGAAAATTCCTAATTAACAGAGTGACTTAATGCACTGCCTCTACTACTAAGGGCAAAGACTTCTCTCAGAGCATAATGCTGGTTCATATGATTTTATTTTTCAGATAATATGACAAAAAGGAGAAGAACAGAACCCTCATTACATGATTTGTTTTTATTAAAACATAGGCATGGCGAATTCAAAAGTTGCCCTCAAGCTGGTAGAAAGGATTAGGAAGTTACAAGAGTATTTGGCTACCCTCCTTGGAAATGCAGGCTTTGTTTTAAAACAATTATTGAAACAAAACTGCCAGAGCACTGGTGATACAAAAGAATCATGAACGGATTCTGGAAAGGAGCAAGTTGTTGCCAGAGCAAAGGGGCCTCTGCATCCCGGGAGGTAGAACTGGAGCGTAGCTCTGCTCTCCAGGGAGGGAAGCTCTTTGCAAGCTCTCCAAGCTGCACACTCACAACAGAACCTCAAGTTTCTTAGTGACATTAACAAATGCCACAAAAGGAATGGTGCAAATCAAAATCTCTGATCGCACATTTCTTTTTTCTTTTTTAAATTTTATTGAATCACTGTGAGATAGTTACAAGCTTTCATGTTGGGTTATAATCACGCAATGATCAAACACCCATCCCTCCACCAGTGCACATTCCCCACCACCAATATCTCCAGTATATACCCCCCTTTCCCACCCTTGCCCTGCCTCCACGGCAGACAATATTCCCCATATCCTCTCTCTACTTTTGGGCATCATGGCTTGCAACACAGACACTGAGAGGTCATCATGTTTGGTCCATTGTCTACTTTTGGCACACATCTCCCATCCCGACTGATTCCTCCAGCCATCGAACATTTCTGGAGGCTGGAAGTTTGACATCAGGAGTCCCTCTGAGGCCTCAGGGGAAGACTCACTCCTTCTCTCCCTATTGTCTGGCAGCTCCTGGCTGCCCTGCTTTTCTTGGTTTAATTTCTTCCTTGCAACTTCTGTTTTTGCCCACATGTAGACTTCTATGTGTTTCTATCTAGTATTTTCTGTCTGTTTTAGAGATACTGGTCATTGGATTTAGGACCCACCTGTATCAATTGGTGGATGTCAATTTAGGAGAAATTCACATTTTTTTACCCCTCGTCCACCACAGAAGACTCAACACAGGATGCCTCCATATCCATCCTGTTATTAGATACTGCTGGGCACATAACAAACCCCAAACCCAGTGATTTAAAATCACTACTGTTCTGTTTTGTTCATAGGTCATGATTTTGTGAGGAAGACTTTAGGCAGAGAAAGGTTGGGTGACTTTTCTGTTCTCTATGGTGCTGACTTGGGCTTCTTGGTGGCTTCTCAGATCTGTAATTTTTCCCATTCTTTTTGGAAGTGCCAGGGGTCAAACCCAGCTCCTCTTACAGCCAGGACAAGTGCTCGACCACTAAGCCTCATTCCCAATGCTTCTGGGCAGAAATATTGGGTCAGATGTCCCCTGGAATTGCAAGTTCCCATGAACACTGTTTGGGAACAGTCCCCTAAACTCCCAAATGTAAAAAACACATTATAAAAACTCACAATAAAATAGCAGTATGTTATTTTATTATAGAATATGGGCATAGAAAAAATGACTAATAGTGGTTCTATGTGATTGATGGAATTTTGGATGAATTCTCCTTTTGTTGGTCTCTGTTCTATGGTAAACACATATTGATTCCAAGGTGTTCAAACAAAGGCTATTTAAATCAGGAGGACAAGCTGTGTGGAACTTGAACTGCATTGACTGAAATGGCATGTTCAGAATAACAGATATGGACGTCCCACGTGAGTTCCCCATGAACTGCTGTCCTAACATGTGGCAGTTATAAGGAGCCTTATTCCAGGCTTATTCTACAGAAGAGCATCCGAGTTCAGGAAGGGGGTCCAAGTCATGCTGTCTTCTGAAGAGAAAGAGTGGGGGGCTTGATAGGAGGGGGGGAAGTCAATTCAGGTGCCTTTTAAAACCACATGGCTGCTTCACTCTTGGGTAAAGTTTTATTCATTTTCTTTGCAGGGGGTTTCAACACATGTGGTCCCTCTCGCCCCAAAAAGAACAAATCCACAAAAAATTCATCACCTTGCAGCTCCCCCCCTCCCCACACAGCAATTGTAAGATGCTGATAGCTCCATACCTGTGAATTCACATTTATTTAATGAGTCTGCAGATAAAGACTAAAGGTGTTAATGAATGTTTAAAGTCGCTAATTTGCTGAACACATAGTGCCAGTAATAAGTGTGTATTTGGAGCATATGGTTACCTTTCCTCTGCCCTACAGTAGTCAGCAATTGTTGTAGCATGATGTGGAGAAAGCAGGATGGTAGAAGAGATTACAGGTACTGGACTTGACGAGGGATAAGGCAGGGAGCTCTTAATAGAACGTTCTATGCTCATCTGCCATTTTGTATATGTGTTGAAAAGTGCTTTGAATGTACAGAGAGCATTAAATGGATCACCACTTCCAAAAGGGCCCAGCAGTTGCAACTCCTTTCTTCTTTTTGCATACGGGCTTCTGAAATCCAGGCTCGCATATGCTGCAGGAATTTGCTTTATGTATTTAAGAAGTACGAAGTACTTGTTCAGGACAATGAGTGCTTGTGTCCACACACACAGACACAGACACAGACACACACACACACACACACACACACACATGCACACAGAGTTGGAAATGCAGGACCCATTCCTAGAAGAACTCAATTTTTAGGAGAAACTGGTTGTTCCAGCAAAGGGAAGATTGTTAGAGATAAGGTACTCAACAGTGGTGTGTGTGTGTGTGTGTGTGTGTGTGTGTGTGTGTATGGAGGGGTGTGTATGTGTGTGGAGGGGTGTGTGTGCGTGTGTAGGTGTGTGTGGATGTATGTGTGTGGATGTGTGTGTGTGTGTGCATGGGTGGGTGGGTGGGAGGGTGGGTGTGTGCATTTACTTTTCCAAACTGAGTTTGGAAGATGAGCCTTGGAGAGAGCAGCAGGTAAACATGAAAGCAGAGATCAGATAATGCTGACATCTCGGTCTGGAATTTCTAGTCTCCAGAACCATTAAACTGGGAAAATGAGTCAATCTGGAGACTGAAGATAGGCAGAACCTTTTACAATAATTTTCTCTAGCTTCCTGCCTTGGTCTAGGCCTTCTTTAGATGGAACAAACTCTGTCCTGCGCTTGCTTAGTTACTCTCACCCCCTGATTTTGTGAGTTTCATCATTCCCTTTCTTCTCTTGCCTTCAACCTTCTGTTTCCTAAACCCGGTTGCGTTCCAGAACCAAACAATTGTCAGTCTTTCTCTTCTCCAAGTGAAAACTTGCTCACTCTTACTGAGAATTTTAGGCTAGCCAGTTTTCTTCCTCTTCCAGGAATAACTGTTGAAGTGTGGCCTGTGATGAAAGCTGCAAGCAGTCCTGCTACAGGCTGAACCATGCTCCTTCCCTCCAGCCTTGGGCTCCCCCTCCTTTCCTCCCAGTTCATACTGAGTTCCTAACTTCTCAGTATGTGACCTTATTTGGGAAAAGATTATTTCAGATGTAGTTGGTAGAATAATCACAAGCTGGTGTCCTTATGGAAGGAGAGATTTGGACACAGACGGGGCCTTGGGGAGAGCAGCAGGTAAGCACGAAAGCAGAGATCAGATAATGCTGACATCTTGGTCCTGAATTTCTAGTCTCCAGAACCATTAAGCAAGCTGCAGCCCTGGTGTATTAAAGACCTGTCAGATGAAAACGCTCGGGGTGGAGATGTATCTAGAGGATGGTGACAGTCTGACCTGAGAATGGGTCAAGAAGTCTTGTCATCATCTCTGATGCTTCTCTCCAACTCCCTGGGAAATTACTCAGTCAGTTGTCTACGCAATGCCAGCTTGGCCAGCAGCATTTAGTGTTCCTTGATTGGAGATTCTTTATCCATCTCTACTTTCCTTTCCCCTAGGGAAAGATGATTAAGTTCCTTGAAATGTCATTTCCTGCTCTCTCTCTCTTCTCTCTCTCTCTCTCTCTCTTTCTCTCTCAGTCATACCCAGCGGTGTTCAGGGCTTATTCCTGGTCTACACTCAAGGACCACTCCTGGTGGGGTCCAAGGGGCAAAATGGGATGATGGGCGTCAAACCCATGTCAGCCACATGCAAGACAAGTGTCATGTTCTCCGTATTGTCTCTTTGGCCTCCATATCCCTTGACAAGCTCTCGGTGAAGAGCAGTGCGACTGATTTGGGTACCATGCTAGGCAATTAAGATGCATCAACGATGCTCTCAGAGCCCAAGCGCTTTGCAAAATCCCAGTGCAAAATGAAAATGTAGGACCAAGTAGGAAGGGAAGCTTTACTTCTACCTCAGACCAGCAGCTCTCACCTGCTCCTGGATGTACCAAGTAATCTTGGGACATAAACAGGAAACATTTAAAGTATACAAAGTTTTATCAAACATAAACTATTAAGTCATTCTTCAATTGAGATAAAAAAAAATACCCCTCACTCTCAACAGGTTCCTCAAACTGCTCTCAATTTAAAGAAAACCAAGGCTGAGGATGGCAGGCGTTATGGGGCAGGTACCAGTAGGAAGGGAACAGATGGGAAGACCGAGAAGTAGTGGGAAGGAGGACAGCATGTGAGCCAGCTGAACTCCAAGTTCATCGTCCCCCTGAACTTCACTCACTTCACAGACTTCATTCTGTAGAATTTCAAATGATACAGAATTTGAAAAATGCCTGCAAAGCATTCAAGTCCAAGTACACGTGCTAGTGTTCACTACCTGGTTACAATGCCCATGAAATCACCCTGTTTGATGGGCACATGGTGGCATTGGGTGAGGGAAATGCCAACAGTATGAGGCTGTGTGTTTGAGTCAGAGTCTGTGGAGGAATTCTGTGGCTAGAAGGAACAGTGGGGAAATCCTTGCGTTGGTCAAGACTAGATTCACGATTGTCCTGTGTGCTGCAGTGAGCAGAAGATTGTTTCTGACAGCTGCGAGAAAGGATGGAATCATGTGGGATGCAGCAATGTGAATGGAACCAGAGGGTTAAGAGAAGTAAGTCTGAGGGAGAAGAATTCCTGGTGAGCTCACTCGTCTCTAGAACATGAGAGACAAAGCAAGGAAATAGACAGTATCGAACAATGGCAAAGCCCAGGTCTTGGGTTACAAACTGCATAAACGGACAGTGTGTGGGGGGAGGAAGGAAGATTGCTCTGGAGGTGACACAGGGACATGGGCATGCTGACGGAAGGGGGATAAGGTGACTGTGTACATCCATGCCGCAAACTTCAGCACTGTTGTAACAGCCTACAACAAAACAAAACTAGATTCAGAGAAGTGAGATCATATCTTCCATCTTCTCACTGACATGCAAGGAAATGAATCCACAAAGGGCCTAAAGTCACCCTACAGGTCAAGATACCATTCGGGCCAAAAAAAAAATCCTTGGTTTTCTTTATATTGAGAGCAGCTTGAGGAAACTCTTGAGAGTGAGGGGTATATATTTTTTTAATCTCGACTGAAGAATGACTTAATAGTTTATGTTTGATATACTTTGTATACTTTAAATGTTTCCAGTTTATTATATGTCAATCACACCTAAACAAAGTGCCTTGAAATTTAAGAATAAAAAATTGATGTAAAAGTAATGTGGAGCCGTAAATGTAGTTTGGGTGGTAAAGCATGTGCATTGCATATATGTGCATATATGTGGCCCTGGGTTGGACTCAGAGCTCCACCTGCCCCCTTCCTCCCCCACCGGGTACCGCCAAGTGTGGTCCCCACAGTGTTAAAAGACAGTTTTTGTTTGGCTGGAATCCAGGAGTGAGCAGCTTGCTGAACAGGTGAGCAGACACACGGCTGTCTACCAGACCTCAGCATCACAAAGCACTCTGGCTACGGGTACAGACCCTCCCCCCGCCCCAAGGTCCTTCAGGTGGAAGGGTGCATGGGATTGTCACAGAGACATGAACCCACCAAAGGTTAAAGCTCAAAGCAGGGAGCAGCATGTGGTTCCTGGGATCTTGGGCAGAGCCCAGAGGGACTACACGCCAGCTGAAATGAACTTCATTTCTTTTTATTTTTTTTTAATTTTTAAAATTTATTTATTTATTTATCTATTTATTTATTTATTTATTTGCTTTTTGAGTCACACCCAGCAATGCACAGGGATCACTCCTGGCTCATGCACTCAGAAATCACCCCTGGCGGTGCTCAGAGGACCATATGGGATGCTGGGATTCGAACCTGGGTCGGTCGTGTGCAAGGCAAATGCCCTACCCACTGTGCTATCACTCCAGCCCCCCCCAAATTTATTTATTTATTTTTAATGAAACACCATGAGATACAGTTACAGACTTAAAAACTTTTGTGCTTACCTTTCAGTTATACAATGATTGAGTACCCATCCCTCCACCAGTGACCATTCTCCACCACCAGTGTTCCCAGTGTCCCTCCTCCCCGCCCCCACCGCCACCTCTGTGGCAGGGTGTTCCCTTTCACTCACTCTCTCTCTCCTTTAGGGTACTGTGGTCTGCAATGCAGGTATTCAGTGGCCATCATGTTCGGGTTATAGTCTACTTTTAAGCACACATTTACCATCCCAAATGGGTCCTCCAAGAACCCTTTACTTGGTGGTCCCTTCTCTGTCAGGGCTGCCTTTTCCCCCATCATGTGAGGCTGGCTTCCAAGCTGTGGAGCAAACCTCCTGGTCTTATCTCTACTATCCTCTGGTCAGTCTCCCATTCTGTTACTTTTATTCCACAAATGAGTGCAGTCTTTCTATGTCTATCCCTCTTTTTCTGATTCATTTCACTTAGCATGATACTCTCCATGTTAATCCACTTATATGCAACTTTCATGACTTCATATTTTCAACAGCTGCATAGTATTCCATTGTGTAGATGTAACAAAGTTTCATTAGCCAGTCACCTGTTCTCAGGCACTTGGGTTTTTTCCAGATTCTGGCTATTGTAAATAGTGCTGCAATGAACATACGAATGCAGATGTCATTTCTACTATACTTTTTTGCGTTTCTGGGATATATTCCCAGAAGTGGTATATTCCCAGAAGCTGGGTCAAATATATGTATCTTCCCAGAAGCTGGGTCAAATGGCTGTTCAATTTCTAATTTTTTGAGAAATGTCTATACTGTTTTCCAAAAGGGCTGAACCCAATCGTCATTCATACCAGCAGAGAAGGAGAGTTCCTTTCTCCCCATATCCACACCAACACCAGTTGCTTTTGTTCTTTTGGACGTGGGCCAGTCTCTGTGGTGTGAGGTGGTATCTCATAGTTGTTTGATCTGCATCTCCCTGACGATTAGTGATGAAGAGCATTTTCTCATGTGCCTTTTGGCCGTTCAGATTTCTTCTTTGAGAAGAACAGTCTCAAGGCAAAACTTGAGAAAGTTTCTGTTCATTTTATTGTCCCATTTTCTGATGCGGCTGGATGTTTTCTTCTTGTAGATGAACCTCACTTCTAAGTGGCAGGTGGGAATACTGAACACTGGTCTCTAGGGTCTCTAGCAGACTTCCTCTGATGGAGTGCTGGCTTCTATCCAGGGATGCCCCCAGACCCTGGCACTTTGGTGTCTAACTGGAGGGTATCCTGAGTACCTCCCCACCCCCCTGCACCGCCTCCCCTGGAATCTTGTGAAGAAAAGCCATGACACAGGCAGGAGGCTGGAAAGGGTCGGATTCTGATCCTTGGCCGGGTCTTCGCTTCATCTCCTTCGATCTATTATCTTTATTGGAGAATCCCCCGTGAAAGTGAGTCTGCAGGGTGGCAGTTTAGCATTGGCTGTCAGCTTTAAGGTGAAGGCATCAAGGAGCTGGTGTGCACCTTCAGGGAGTGCTCAGGAGGGCCGGGGTGACTCTGCAGGAGGCCTGAGTCTCCCCTCAGTCCCACGGGAACAGGAGGCCTCTGCTCTTGGCTGCTCATCACATGGAGACCTTTTCTGACTTGCACATCTGGGCAGAGGTGGAATCCACAGGCTCCCTGCGGAGAGAGTGGTGTGGGGGAAGCAAGGAGGGGGAGCAGCAGGGGTGGAGAAGAATGAGAGACCTGGAAATCTGAGGGCCCGGGAGAGACACAGAGGAGGAAACCGTCACAGCTCCTGGATGGGGTCAGCTCCTGGAGTTTATGCATTTTGTTTTCTCTTCTTTTTTTCCCTGTCTTCTCTCCTTTTTTTTGTTTTTGTTTTTGTGTGTGTGTGTGTTTTTTTTTTATTTTGGCCCACATCTGGTGGTGCTCAAAGCTTATTCCTGGCTCTGTGCTCAAAGATTACTCCTGGCCAGTTTGTGGGGGCCATAAGCGGAGCCAGAGATTGAACCCAGATTGGCTCTTTGCAAGGCAAGTAAGTGCCCTACCTGCTGTCCCAGCTCTCAGAGACACTTAGGATTTTTTTCCTGAAAATTGTTGTGTGCACCACAGAGGGAGCCACTCCCCAAAGCAGTGCTGGCTGTGAATGGCAAGAGCCCATTTTGTTCCCCTCAGTTCTTATTTTCCTTTCTCAGTTAATTATTAATTCATCAATCTTGCCTTGGAGGAGATTTTTATTTTGTCTCTCAAGTGATAAAAGCTCAAGGTCACAGAGGAAGTGCTTTCAAATGCTAAGCGATCCTCCCCCAAGATAAGGCTGGGGAGTTTTGATTGCAGGAGCAGTGAGTGTTGCACAGGATGGGCGACGACTTAATTTGAGCTCCCAAATGAAATCCTGACCTTGGTGCTGAGATGAGGGATGGACAGACTTCCTTGTTTCTCTTCTACTCCCTCCTTATACCTCCCTAATCATTTCCCTCTGATCCTCTATGGCTCTCTAAGTGTAATTGTTGAATGTGTACATTGAGGCGCAATGTCTCAGACAAGATAGAAATTAATCTTCACCCCCAACAACACAGTTCAGGGGGAAGTGGCTTAGGAACTGGGAGGTCACAAAGCTTCCTGCAAATGCAATTTCACCCCCGAGTCCAAAGTGTGTGGCTTGTCCTCGTTATCTTCATAAGTGGAGAGTATCCAGTGGAAAGCACAGGCACATTTCACGTAGGGCGTGACCAGTAGGGGGCGCACATCACTTTTGCTTAAAGACTTGACCAGCGTTGATTTTCACAACCACAAAGTTTGGGTTTGTCCAACCAAGACTCAAAAGTTCAATTATTATAAAGGCAAAAAAAGGATACTTTTGCCTAATCAGAAGTCTTTCTTACCGCTGCATGGTGCTGGTCTCAACTAAGTCCCAACCAGCCCAGGCTATGAGGCTGACAATATCTTTTCATTTCTGCACTAACACCCTGGTCCATGAGAACACATTTATGTGTGTCTCTTAGATCTGAGAATGTGTGTGCTTAAAAAAAGAAAGAAGTATGGCTGTGGACAGCTGTGGGTCCTCAGGGAGAGGATGTGCTCAGCTTGTTCAATAGGGTCATGGTGGTGTTTAGCTCTGCTCTCGGGCTTCAACCAGGAAAAGGTCTGGTCCAAAATGGAGAAACGGGAAAATGAGAACACTGAGGGTTTTTTCTTTTTTACAAGAAATTTTATGTGAGTGAGTTTGAATACAGGTAGGACTGGAGTGATAGCACAGCGGGTAGAGTGTTTGCCTTGCATGCAGCTGACCTGGGTTTGATTTCTCTGTCCCTCTTGGAGAGCCCGGCAAGCTACCATGAGTATCTCGCCTGCACGGCAGATACTGGCAAACTCCCCGTGGCATATTCGATATGCCAAAAACAACAACAAGTCTCACAGTGGAGATGTTACTGGTACCCTCTCGAGCAAATGATGGACAACACGATGACAATGCTACAGTGTAGAATCCAGGTAACCTAATTCAATACAGACAAAGGGATAAGGTAATAACGTATCCACTATTTTTGCCTGGGTCACTAGTATTCTCTCAGGTAGAAAGGAATTTACATTTCAGAGAGAGAGAGACTATGAACAAAACAGGGTAAACTGGATAGTTCAGTGAAGATACAGGAGGGAAGGAAGATAGAGATTACTGGACAGTAGTGAAGGGATGACTGCCATTTTGGAGGAGCAGTCCGAAAGATTTCTCTGAGAAAATCCCATTTGTGTTAAGAGTACTGAGGGTGGAAACTCTGGTTGTTGGGAGGAAGGAATTTGTGTGCAAGGAAGTGCAAATAGAAAACCTTGTGGTGAGCGCAGGTCCAGTGTGCTTGAGGAAGAGCCTGAGGGTCAGGGTAGTTGCGAAGAACCCACGATGGGGAGCATAGGGCAAGATGGAGCAGGGCCTCTGGGTCACTGTAATGATGTTGGCTTTTTTGTAGACTGCAATGACAGGGCAGTGGACAGTTTTGTGTAGAATACGGACAAAATATGGCTAATTGAAAGCATTCTTTACTATGCTGAAAATAGGCCCTAGAGGACAACGGTGATTATAATTATTTAAGTGAGAGATTATGATGATTTGGCTGATGCTGGTGAGAAATGAAAAAAAATTGCTTTTACAAGTTGTCTTCAAGGTGGAACCACACTATAGGATGAAGAAGTAGATATTGGGGATTACAGAAAGAGGAAGATCAAGAAAGATTATAAAGTCTTGGCCTCAATAACTGAAGGAGGGAGCTTCAATGTACTGAAATGCAGAAGTCACAGGAAAGGTGCATTTAGAAGATTAGGAGCACTAGTTCCTAATGAGTAAAACATGACTAGATTTGGGCATGTTAGGTTTGATATGGATATAGGATGAACAAATAATATGATTTGACACTGTAGATTCAACTAAGCCTCTAGTGAGAGATACTCTGGATTCAGCTATGTTTTTAGTGAGAGGTGCTTCTTGGGTTTTTCTGGATCAGTGAGCCAATATGATATATATTTTTACTTTTAATTCTTTGCTTTATTTATTGAAACCAAAGGACTTCATGACTATCTCTTTTTCATGCCTATTGTATGAAGTTTCTCAGATGTGGTGAGTGTTCATGTTAATCTGTACTGTCTTGGGTTGTAATTCATAATAAGTCAACAGCTGAGACAACATAGTTTTTCTTAAAAAGTTCCTTTGAAGATTTTGTTGTATTTGTGTATCTAAGGGGTTAAAGAGAATATGCTGTGAAGGAAACTAGGAGTACATTATTTTTGATAATTCAATTAAAAATACACCAGTCGAGTGAAGAGTAAGACAAGCACTGTTTTCATGCACAAAGAAGACATATGCATTAGCCAATAGCAGTAACACAATGTGAAATGAGCCACACATATTAGGAAGATGGGCCAGAGATCAAAGGATAATTAGTCCAGGGCAGAAAAGTTTCAGATGTTTTCTCTTTTTATTAGAAGGAACTGTGAGATAGTATTTGGAGGTTCAGAGTTGGGATCACTGTTTAGACCTGATCTTGCTGGTTAGGAAGTGCACGATTCTAAGCAAACATTTAGCTCCTTTGAGATGCACAGTACACAACAGAGAGAAGCAATCTTGGATTCAGTTGTGTCTGTAGTTGTATGTATGTCCCTTGTGTTGTCTAGTTCTCTAAATCCATAGAACTTTTATGCTCCTCATTAATTAAAGGGACTTAATAACTTTAGCAAGCCACAGGGCTAATCATGAGAGTTAAATGAGAAAACAGAGACATTTTATGATCATTGAAGAATTTCAATGATGTACCCAATTTCATTAATGGTAAGATTTCTTTTAGAGCAAGAGAAGGAAAAGTTCCCTTAAGAAATCAGAGTGTTGAGGGCTGGAGTGATAGCACAGTGGGTAAGACGTTTGCCTTGCACACGGCTGACCCGGGTTTAATTTCCAGGTCCCCTGAGCACCTCCAGGAGTAATTCCTGAGTGCAGAGCCAGGAGTAACACCTGTGCATCGCTGGGTGTGACTCAAAAAGAAAAAAAAATTAAATCAGAATGTCTATACCTTTCCTCAAGATGCCCTAATTTTTCCTTCCTTCCTTCCTTCCTTCCTTCCTTCCTTCCTTCCTTCCTTCCTTCCTTCCTTCCTTCCTTCCTTCCTTCCTTCCTTCCTTCCTTCCTTCCTTCCTTCCTTCCTTCCTTTCTTCCTTCCTTCCTTCCTTCCTTCCTTCCTTCCTTCCTTCCTTCCTTCCTTCCTTCCTTCCTTCCTTGTACTTGGGGTTTACTCATGGCGCTGCACACTGGTATAATTCCTGATGGGTTCAGTGAACTGGGTACTGGGATTGGACCTGGGTTTGTTGTATGCAAGATAAGTGCCTTCTCCAGGGCTATATCACCTGGTCCCCTATTTTGACATCTTAGATAATGACCCAGTGAGAACACAGCAACTTTATTTTTGCATTATGCATTATAGTTTGCAATACAGGTGCTAAGAGGTCATGGTGTTTGTTCAGCGCATTTGGTATTTTTTTTTATTGGGATGGTAAGAACATAGCAACTTTGAACACTAGCTCTTGTGGCCAGTAGGGTGAATATTATCTAAAGAATCTGGCCCCTGTTCTCTTTTTTTTTTTTAAGTGAAACAATATAGTTATTTTAAATTTTTTTAATTGAATCACAGTGATAAACACATTTACAAAGGTGTTCATGATTGGATTTCAGTCATATAATGTTCCAACACCCGTTCCTTCACCAGTGTACTTTTCCCACCACCAGTGGTACCCATTTCCCTACCGCCCTCCACCCTTCCCACTCCCCCCGAGTCCCGCCTGCCACTGTGGCAGACAAGCAAGATAGTTCTTATTGAAACTTAGAGAGAGACTGGGGGAGAGAGAGGGAGAATGTGTTCAAGAGGGAACACAGGCTTCTTTGGATTGGAAATAGGCAAACAGAGAAACATCAAGAGAAACAAGTGAGACAGACCTGTTTAAGGAAGAACATAGGCTTGAAGAGTAAGCCTATGTTGGCTTTCACTAGCTTGACTCCTAAAATCCTGTGCCTAGCACAAAAGCTATACATGGCGGATGGGGGATGGAGAAAGAAAGAAGGTAAAGGAAGTGTGTTTATGGCCAAGTGAGTTGTATTTACAGAGCCTCTTGGGTTTCCTTTATCCATAATGCCATCAGGAGAAGAGTCAAGAATATTTGCTTGTCGGATTTTTTTTTTTGCATGAGTCATTTTATTTCAGAAATTTGGGATGCAAGCATCATTTTTATGCTCCTACACCAGCAGGAGAAGCTGTTACGCAGTGTCCAAGTTATACTAGCTAGGAAGTGTGAAGTATCTTGACAGGTGTTTCCTTGATATGGATTCCCTGCAACCCCTGCATTTGATAGAATATATATCGCTTAAGACAGGTAGGAGGTATTGTGGGCAGAGGAAACATTCAAAAGACTTTTCCTCTTACAGTAGCAAGATATAGCATCAGCTGGGACAAGTCTTTATGCATAAAGAATGTACAAAGGATGTGGAGAATTGGGAACCCGAGAGTACTATTGTGGGAATATAAACCAGTTGAAACATTATAGAAAAGAGCATGGAGGCTCCTCAAACATTAACTATAGTTATACTGTGATTCCCTAACCTTGCTTCCTGATTTACATGGAGTGTGAAACTATTAATTCAAAAATATGCCTGCACTCCAACATTATCTGAAGCATTGTTTATAATAACTAAGAAAGAATCTATCTGGGGCCGGAGCTATAGCACAGCGGGTAGGGCGTTTGCCTTGCACGTGGCCGACCCGGGTTCGATCCCCGGCATCCCATATGGTCCCCCAAGCACTGCCAGGAGTAATTCCTGAGTGCAGAACCAGGAGTAACCCCTGAGCATCGCTGGGTGTGACCCAAAAAGCAAAAAAAAAAAAAAAAAAAGAAAGAAAGAATCTATCTAAATGTCCATCCACTGATGAAGGGATTAAGGATGACATGGTACATATATATGATGAAAT
This sequence comes from Sorex araneus, assembly GCF_027595985.1. NCBI lineage: Eukaryota > Metazoa > Chordata > Mammalia > Eulipotyphla > Soricidae > Sorex > Sorex araneus. The sequence continues at coordinate 21,507,068 of NC_073308.1, read as the reverse complement.
TCCTCTAGTCACCTAAAACAGTGAACTCTTTTCATTTGCAACTACGTGGAGGAATCTTCAGGGTGTTCATGCTTAGTGACATATGTCAGAGAAAGACAACTGCTACATGACCATATGCAGGATCTTAAAGATAAATGAAGCTCATAGAAACAGAATAGATTGGTGATTGCCAGAGGTGGGCAGTGGGGAAACAGATAAAAGAAGAGTTGGAAGGCATAAAGTTTATTCTAAAACAAATACATTCCTGAGTTTGTATTTTTTTTAGCATGGTGACTACAGTTAGCAAAGCACTGTGTTATGTATTTGAAAGTTACTAAGAGGGTAGATCTTAGAAGTTTTCATGGCAAGGAAAATATCTATAATTCAGTAGAGTGATGAATATTAGCTAGTCAGATTATGGTTTTCACTTGACAGTATATACAAAAATATAATCATCATGTTCATTTTGAATTAGTCTCATGTATTGGTAAATGATCAAATTTTAATGTAAAGTTATAAAATGATCACCTAATTCACTTCTAGAGGGTTTATTTGAAGACATATTTTTAAGACCTAAAGCTGATGCTTGCTTTGTATACTTGTAGATGGTTAGTTATTTTTTCAGAAATGGAATCATAAAAATAAAAAAGTGATGGAAGGGTTAATTCAGTGAGAAAATATAAAGACTAACTTGGAGCCAAGAGAAGTTTTATAAGAACAGAGAGGGGAGGATAAAACACATAAACAAAACAAAACAAAACAAAGCTATTGACTTTGGAGTTTCTTCTCTTTTTTACATCACCTTCTGTACAAAATTGAAAATGCAATTAAAATGATGTGGAAGTATTGTAGTTAGTATATATGTGAATCCTGTCTGGAGTCCAGCTTAATGGTTCCACTTTTTAGTGAAAAAGATTAATAAAATATTAGGGTTAGAAAGACTGCTCCATAACTGGAAGTCTGCCTCCTTGATGTAGGCAGGTAGATAGGGAAAGGCCCTTGGCAATGAAACAGATTATCAAAGTCTCTGGGAAGGAGAATCCTGAGACTGACCCACTCTGTGGATGCAGAAAACAGACCTGATAAGACCTTCTCCAGACCCTGAGGAGGTTGGACCCCTCCCCATGAAGTTCTGACCTCTCCCTTAATCTGATTAAAATGTGATCCAGCCTAAAGAAGACCCAGCCTCCCTGGTAACCTCCTTAGCAATGGACTTTTACCTGGGAAGAAGCCCCCACGTGGGGGCAGGTTGAAGAAAACCTATAAAGGCCACCTTGAACAAAGGAAGCGCACGCATACGCTGCCTGAGCCCCTGTGCTGCTTGTGCCCACGTGGCCTAGCACATGTGGTACCCGAGCACATGTGTCGCCCGCATCTCCCCCCTTGAGATGTGTACTTTCATGCTTTCGTGTCCAGTGCTAGGATGTGGGAAGAGCTCTCTCCATCTTTGGAGGAGCCCGCGTTCTTTCTTGAGCGCGTTACTCCTACTGGTTTTTCTTTTCCACTTATCCCTTCCTCCTTCCCTAAGACCCTCTAAAATAAAATCTGTTACTTCACTGCTTGTCTACTCCTGAAATTCTTTTCCGAGAGCGAGACAAGAACCCAGTAACCCTGGGTCCCGGGTGTTTGAGGCGGTTCATGTAAGTCACCTGTGGGGCCCACTGACATCATCCTGAGTGGATGGGGAAGGCAGCTGGACTAGAAAAGGGATCACTAAGAAAATGATGGCTGGAGGAATCAGTCGGGATGGGAGATGTGTGCCGAAAGTAGATAATGGACCAAACATGATGACCTCTCAGTGTATGTGTTGCAAGCCATAATGCCCAAAAGTAGAGAGAGCGTGTATGGGGAATATTGTCTGCCATGGAGGCAGGGGGAGGGTAGGAAAGTGAGGGGCATACTGGAGATATTGGTAGTGGGGAATGTGAACTGGTGGAGGGATGGGTGTTTGATCATTGTGTAATTGTAACCCAAACATGAAAGCTTGTAACTATCTCATGGTAATTCAATAAAATTGAAAAAAAAAATTAGGGCTGCAATTCCTTACTAATCATTTCACCTTCACTTGACCTCTGCTAGAATCTAGAAAAATGTTTATTAAAGCGAATGTTAGTTCTGAACTATGCTAATTATTATTGGGTGTTGGGGATGGACTGAGCTATCAGGGTGAGCCCATGTAGACTGTATTAAAGATAGGAACATTTTCTCCGTTCAAGCTGCCTTCAGAAAATAATTCCAGTATCTTGAAAGGGGCAGTTTTCCTTTTCTCACAGGAGCCTGGCTGGTTTTTGACATGCAGATCTCAGGTGCTAGCCAGGCCTGATTTTTGACATTTGTAGATTCTGGGCTCTGGCCCAGCCTAGTCTTTGGGATGTAGATTTCAGGTGCTGCCTAGTTTGTAATTTACATGTAGATTTCATGTGGCAGCCCAGCCTTGTCTTTGGGATGTAAATCCAAGTGCTTTTAACCCAAGAAAGGTTTTTAGTTTTGGTTTTGTTTCTTCTTTCCTGAGGCCAAGATTACCGGCCTGCAGATGCAAGGAAACAATGCATATTCTACTGCCTCAATGTTCTTCCTGTAACTTCTTTTGATGCCTTTGGTGAAGTCACTGTATTGCGACATTTAGAGGTACCATGATCAGTAAAAAGAGATCACGGGGCTCTCTACCTTTATCAAGAGTCAGAGATAACCTGGGCCCTCCATGAAATACATTTCTTCCATGTTCCTTGTCTCAGCGCCTCCGACTGCAGGACCGTTTATGCAACAATTGGGAAAGGGACATTGGTCAAAGTTAGGTAGATTTCCTTTCCACAGTACCTCTGGAGTTTTTTTTTTTTTTTTAAAAATCCTTATGTATGTAAAAATTGCAAGAAGGGTGGTGACAAAGGTAGAATTATACAAATAGTTCAGAGTTCCTTCAGAGTGTCCTGTTTGCTCACTTGGAGTTTTCTCAGCTTTTGCTTGTAGTGCAATGAAAATTTACACTCTATAACACTCAAAGTGTTTTGGTTTGTTTTAAGTAAAAGATTAGTTTACTCACTTAAATCCAATGGAAAGTTTAACCAGCCCTATTTATAAAGAACTTTTTTGATGTATAATTGATATGAAAGTGTATATATTTATATATTATACTTAATTTGTTAAATCTGAACTTAGGTATATACACTTGGGAAAATATTGACAAAAATAATTAGCATTCTCTATTACCTCAGATTTTCCCATGTCCTTTTCCTTTTTGCTATTCTGTGCTGCCTACATTGAATCAGTTTTTTTCTTTACTGATCTTTCGTTTGTTCTCATATCTAAGAAATCCAGAAAACCCAGGTTCATGAGTATTTTCTCATATATTTCCATATAGAAGTTGTACAGTTTCAGGTCTTACCCTCATTATTTTGAGTTAATTTATATATATTATGTGATCTTTTTAAATTTTGCATGTTACCTATATCAAAATAATTTTTTTGAAATTAGAGAATCACTGTGATGTACAGTTACAAACTTATGAACTTTTGTGTTTGCATTTCACTCATACAGTGATCGTTTACCCATCCCCCCCGCCAGTGCCCTCCACCAATGATCCCAGTATCCCTCTCACCACCCCCAACCCATCCCCCACCACCCCACCCTGCCTCTGTGGCAGGGCATTCCCTTTTGTTCTCTCTCCTTTTGGGTATTGTAGTTTGCAAGAGAGGAATTGAGTGGTCTTCATGTTCTGTCTATAGTCTACTTTCAGTTAGAATCTTCCAACCTGAATGGGTCCTCCCAACATCCTCTACTTGGTGTTCCCTTCTCTATCAGCATGTGAGGCCAGTTTCCAAGCTGTGGGGCAGACCTCCTGGTCCTTATCTCTACTACTCTTGTGTGTTAGTCTCCCACTCTGTCATTTTATGTTCCACAGATGAGTGCGATCTTTCTATGTCTGTCTCTCTCTTTCTGACTCATTTCACATAACATGATACTTTCCATGTTGATCCACTTATGTGCAAATTTCATTACTTCATCTTTTCTAACAGCTGCATAGCATTCCATTGTGTAGATGTACCAAAGTTTCTTTAACCAGTCATCTGTTTTTGGGCACTTCGATTTTTTCCAGGTTTTGGCTATCGTAAATAGTACTGCAATGATCATACAAATGCAGATGTCATTTCTACTATACCTTTTTGCCTCTCCGGGTTATATTCCCATGAGTGATATTGCTGGGTCAAATGGGAGGCCAATTTTTAATCAAAATAAATTTTTTTTTTGCATGTGAACATCCAATTATTTTAGAGCCCCTAGTGACAAGATTATTATTTTCCCAATGATTTTTGTTGTCCCTATGTATCAAGGTTTTTTCATGGGTTCCCTGTTCTGTTCCTCTGATCAATTAGTTTATGCAAATGCCAATATCATACTATTTTTCTTTCTGTAGATAAAGGGTGAAAAAAATTTTCTGTAATGCATCAGGCAGGTATTTGTAATACCAAGGCTAGGGTAAGGGCTAGGTCACAGGATAAAGGTAGAATTAGCATTAGGAAAACACTAGGATAAGTGTTATAATAGTTAGGGCTAGGTCTAGATATTGGTAGAAGTTGTGAATGGAAGGCATATTTAGGGTGAATATAAGTCCTTAGATAATTTGTACACATGGTTAGGCCAAGCTAGGGTTTAGGATTAGGCTTCTGAATAGAGTTAAAGTTATGATTAGCATGAAATTTAAGTTTAGGGCTAGGTCAAGGTAGAATTTGAGAATAAACATTAGAGTGAGCCTAATTATTAGGTTTAGGGTAATTAGTAGGGTTAAACCAAGGAAAGGGCAAGGGTTAATAAACAGATTAGAGTTAGGATTTTGGTTAGGACTCAGTTTCAGGTTTGAGTTAGGATTTGGGTTAGACCATGAAGATAAAAATAAAAAGTAGGGGGGACTGGAGTGATAGCACAGCGGATAGGGCTTTTGCTTTGCATGTGGCTGACCTGGGTTCGATTCCCAGCATCCCATATGGTCCCCTGAGCACTGCCAGGGCTAATTCCTGAGTGCAGAGCCAGGAGTGACCCCTTGTGCATCGCTGGGTGTGACCCAAAAAGCAAAAAAAAAAACAAACAAAAATAAAAAGTAGGGTGAAGGTAGATTACAGTAATACTGTAGGTTTGCAGTAATTGGCGAGGATTAGGTCAATGCTAGATTTTAGAGAGAATTAGGATTAGAGTTATGGTTAAGTTTAGGGTTAGAGTTGGGATTAGGAATAAGATTAGACCATGGTAGATATTGAGAATGAAAGTTAGATTGAAGTGATTGCTAGCTTTAGGGTAACTGATAGGGTTAGACAAGGGTAGTGTAAGGGGTAGGTCTTGGATTAAGGTTTGTGTTAGAGTTTGGGTTCATGTAGAATTATTGTGAGGGTAGCATTAGCATTAGGCCATGGTGGAAGTTGAGAATGAAAGTTAGGTGAGTGTGACTGTTTGGTTTAGGGTACTTGGTACAGTAAAGCTAAGGCAGATGCAAGGGTTAAGTCTTGGGTTAGAGGTATAGAGTAAGGTTAGGGTTATAGTATGGCTAAAATTACAGCGAATGTTTGACTGTGGTACAAATTAGGAATGAAAGATTTGTTTGGCTATGGAGCCACATCTGGCAGTGCTCAGTGCCTACTTCTTGCTTTGTTCTTAGGGAGGGATCACTCCTGAAGGATGCCAGGGATTGAATGTAGGTCACCTGCATACAAGGCTAACACCCAAGAATGAAAGTTTTGTTTATGATAACTATTACATTTAGAATAACTGGTATGAAAGATAACCTTACTAGGGTAAGGAGTTAATCAGATTGTTAGAGTTAGGGTCAGGGTTAGACTAAGGTAAGAGTCCTGGGTAAGATAGACCATGGCTGACATTAAGAATCAACATTTCGGTAATAATAAATGTCAGGTTTTGGGTATTTTGTAAAATTAGTCTATCTTAGGGTAAGGATTAGTCTATCTTAGGGTAACTCCATTGAGTTAGGATTAAGGTTAGTATTTGTGTTCAACACGATCACGATATCCCGTTAATCGTCAAGTTGCTCGAGTGGTCTCAGTAACCTCTACATCTGTCCTATCCCTGAGGTTTTAGAAGCCTCTCTCTTCTCGGCCTTCCCAACAATGCCACATTGGAGGCTCTTTCAGGGTCAGGGAAATAAGATTCACCTGGTTACTGGCTTTCTCATATGGATACACCATGGGAAGCTTGAGAGGCTGTCCCATAGTTTTGTGTTAGGGTTAGAATTAGCATGATATTTAAGGTTTTATTTAAGCCATGGTGGAAGATTAGAATGAAAGGTGAAGTGAATGTTATATTTTGGATAATTGGTAGGGTTAGGTCAATAACAGAGTAAGGCTAGGCCTCATAATTTGATTAGCATAAGGGCTAGGTGAGGGTTTGGGCTAGAGCTCTGGTAATTTGTTAGAGTTACGGTATGTTAGATATTAAGAATGAAAGTTAGGGTTAGGGTGAATGTTAAGATAGTGTAATTGGTATTGGTAGGCAAAGAATAGGTTAAGGATTGGCCTTGGTATAGAGTTAGGTTTAATGTGAGTGTTAGAGTCAGAGCTACAGTTAGGGTCCCCCAGGTGGCAGTTAAGAATTAAAAGTTAGAATGAGGATGAATGTCAGGTTTTTTTTTTAATTATAATCCAAGCACCATGATTCATAGTTGAATTTTAGATCGGCAATCTACAGCACTGATTCCACCGCCAGTGTCAACTTCTCTCTACCTGGTTACCTTCCATTACCAACCCCTGTCCCCCTCCCCGCCACCCCAAGCCTGCCCATCTGATAGGCACATTTTTATATTAGGTTGTTAAATTTTGGATCTCATGATTTCAGTGTTGTTGACTGTATGATTTGGATATTTGACTATATCATTCCTTGGTACTACCGATGTACCTGAATCCTCTTGACTTGCTCCTATTGTTTCTAATCCATCTTTTCTTTCTTCCCTGTACTCAGGGGCCAAGGTATTCTGGGCATCCCACCTTTATACCCTCATTCTATTGTATTCCCTCAACTAGGTAGGGTAATAGGTATGGTAAGGCTAGGGTACAGCTAGGGTAAAGGTTAAAGTCTTGGGATAGAATTAGAGTTAGGGTTTGGATAAGGTTTAGGGTTAAGGTAGGGTTATGTTCTGTTTAGGCCATGGTAGAAATTAAGAATGAAAGTTAGGGTTAGGGGGAATATTATTTAAGGCAAAAACTTTATTTTTAGTTTTTCCCCAGGTTTATTTTATTTTTATAAAGTTGTCCACAACAATTTATTGCATTTAATATTCCAACATACAGCCAACTTGGGTTTGATTCCTCCATCCCTTTCGGAGAGTCCATCGAGTTATTGAGAGTATCCTGCCCACAAGGCAGAGCCTGGCAAGTCTCACAATGGAGACTTGTTGTTACTGGTGCCCGCTCAAGCAAATTGATGAACAACAGGATGACAGTGCTAATATTCCAACACCAATCCCCCCACCAAAACACCTTCTCACCACCATTATTTCGAATCTTCCCACAACCACCCAAGCCAGCCCCAAATGCAGGTCCTAAATAATTTATTTTGTATGGCTTGTTATCAGTAATATATTAAAAATGATCCGGGAAAATTTCCTTAGAGGAAAATGTGTAAATATTGTTGTGTCTAACACTAGAGCCATTAAGTCCTTGTATAAGAGATAACTAATATGTTGTTACATATTGAGTCTTGTGTGCTAATATTTATTTATTTACCTTTGGATTGAGATCGATTTTCTTATACCTCAATCCCATCAAATGCGGTGTGCTACTCTTGGTACATCAGTGGAGTAGAGTATGAAATCTCATGGCCGCACTCCAGGGATTCTACAATTTTAAATAGGGTGATACAATTGGAGATCACTTTGCGATCTGGAAACATCTCTGCAGCTTTGGCTCTCTTCTCAGATTTATTTGTGAGTCTCTGGATGATGGCTGTTAATGACTTTCTATGGCGCCAGAGGCAGTTTGTGGGTGTGGCCACCAGGCTTTGGGAAAGAAAGGGAAATGGGGGGAGGTTGCCCATTCCCAACTCCATGAAAGCCTGGACATTTCTGTCACAAAAGCCACATATCGACTGCTGCCGAGATGTGACCCTGGGGGCCGCACACGTGTGCGGCTCCTCCGAAGCTGCACCCGCGTGAATCCAGACCCAGCTGAACCAACTACAACATGGACTGCTCCTAGCAGATTGTTTCCAGCCAGAGAACTAAGCTGCGATCCCATGCCCACCAGGGAGGGGAAAGGTATTTCTCTCTCTGGCCTGTCCCTTCCCGGGGATGAAGGGCGTGGGGACCGCCATATTATGACGACCACAGATGGGGTTTACAAGCTTGCAATGATCGAATATCCGGAAGAAATCTCCCTGGACTTAGTTGTTAAAGTACAGAAATACAAAACCGTGCGGCCGCACGACCTCATTTCTCTTCACAACAGGTCTGACTCTAGTGGGGTGCTCCTAATAATAATGGTGAGGTTTGTGTTGAAATATTGAATGTAACCAAAGTAAATAGAAAGTAAAGTGAAATTTATCAGTTACAAGGTGGGGGGGTACGGGGGTGGGTGGGATGGGAGGTGTACTGTGTTTTTTTTTTTTTTTTTTGTCTTCGGTGGTGGGATATGGGCACTGGTGAAGGGATGGTTTTTTCAGCATTGTATGACTAAGACTTAAGCCTGAAAGCATTGTAATTTTCCACATGGTGATTCAATAAAATAAAATAAAAAAAAAAAGTTAGCTAAGAGTAACTAAGCCCCCAAACATCACAGAAAATAATGGCTGAAATATTATCCTTACTGGTTTAATTACTCTAGAGTGTTTTGAGTTCTGAGAATTGAAGTTTGAATCCCTTTTTACATTTAATAAAGCAATACATTCTTTAATGTAAAAAAAAAAAGCCACATATCTGAGTTTTTCAGCAGATTCATTCTCATGTGTGAAAGGCTCGTCCTGAGCCTGTGGAGATTGGCTGTGAGCATGGCAGCAATTGGGTTCTGGAGCTTTTAGGCTGCCAAGGCTCTATTGGGGTTGGTGCTGGTCTCACTTGCCCCACTCTGGGTGCCCTGGAAATGAGGTTCAGCCTGGAGTGACGTCTGGAGACATCTCTGCAGCTTGTAGCTCTTTTCGGAGATTTATTTCAAGTCAAAAAATTTAACTGATATATGCAGAAATCCTAAACCACGCAGCCGCTATAGCAGCTGCGTGACTTCATATCTCTTCATTCTCAGCAATGGAAAACTAACTATCAAATGCTTTCTTGTCAGCAGGGCTGTTTTTTTTGGGGGAAACTCCAACAACAATAGTGAATTTTGTGTTGAAATATGGAATGTAATCAAGGTAAAGAGAAAATGAAGTGAAATTTATCAGCTACGCAGGTGGGGGTGGGGGGGTGGGAGGTATACTGGGGTTTTTGGTGGTGGAATATGGGTACTGATGAAGGGATGGGTGTTCAAGCATTGTATAACTGAGACATAAACCTGTAAACTTTGTAACTTTCCACACGGTGATTTAATAAAAAAAAATTAACTGATATAAATGGTGTGTCTAGTGACAGTAAAATTTGTTAATTAAGTGAAAGGTTTCTGCATTAAATTCTGATTCTCCTCTTTATGTGTTAATCAGAAAGATGAATTATAAACAACTTTTCATTTCAAATTTAGGCATTTTGATGTGGAGAAGAAAAGTTGAGAAAGCTTTAAATTTAGAACAAATTCAATGTTTCTGCAAGATAAGAAAGCTGTTAAGTCAAACTGATGAGGTGAATTGGACAGTTGGATTTGCTTATTTTCCCGATATCTTTGGTATGATAATGATTCTAACACTTCTCTACAAGGAGGAACTGAAGCATGATTATCAAAGGCAGATAAGATCAAAGGACAAGAATAGAAGTTACAAACTTGGAAAAACAGAGTTTCTACAGATTGTTATGACATTCCATTATTTAAAAGTAATTATCAAAAGGCCATGATCTTGATATTTAACAAATGCAAAATTCATCATCAAACACCTATGAATTTTGACAAATTTTGTGCATTTTATTTCCATTTAAATGAGACCCTTGCAAGGCAAATACACTAACTACAACCCACTGAGAGAGAATTTAAATTTAGTTATAACTTTATAATTTATTAGTTATAACATTGTAAGTTGTTAATGAAGGATTAAAATGAATTTTGAAAGTAAAACATGTTTTTATTTAAATGAAAATTAAGCATAAATATTCCCAGTTAAAAAAGTTACCTTAAAAAAGTCTTTTATCCTCTTGTCAACATACTTCTATGAGAATGGTTTTGGTTCTCCTGGAGTTTTATACACAGACAATACACAGACATAGCTTAGAATTATTACTAGTGATTAATCTATTAATCTATGATTAATCTTATGATTAATCTATACTTGATCTGATACATTAACAAACAAAATATTCTCATTTGTAATGTTACTAACCATTTATTTATCAACATAAGCTTTATTTAGCCAATTTATATCAAAAATAATAACCTATATTTAATGACCTTTATTTAGCAAAATAATAACCTTTATTTTGCTAATTATATGCTGTTCCTTTAAAGCATGCATTTAGATTGCTATGTGAGGAGTCACTCATGCATAGATATTTGTTTTGTTTCATTGCAGAATGACAAAGCTCATTAAGTCTACCAATGACTTATTGTTCACACCCTTATACACACATTTTAAATACAGTTTACACTTGTCATTCTTTCCTTTTTTTCTGGCTAACACTTTTTCTTATCTTTATTTACATGTAACATTGCTTGAACATAATAAGAACATAGGAGATTATATTTTTAATCTTTTTTATTTTATAGTACATTTAAAAATAAATTATTTGTAGAGCAGTTTTAGATTTATGAAAAAAATCATAAAGATAGCACTGCATGTTCTCATCTCCTGACACCCAGGATCCTTACTATTAGCCTTTTGCATTAGCATGGTTCATTTTTTGCAATAATGAGCCAGTGTGGATGCATTATTGCTAAAGAAGTCCTTGAGTTTAGTTTTGGAATTTAGTTATCACTGAGTTTTTACCTTTTTTCCCCCTGCTTCAGGATCCCTTATAGAGTACCACACACACTTAATCCTCATGTCTCCTCATTGTTAGCTGGGAGGTTTTCTGTCTGTCCGGCCTGTACAACTATTCCCCAGCGCAGTTTCAGGGGTTGCTTAAGTAGATCGTCTTTACAGGAAGTTCCTATGTCCATCACCACCTCCTGCTGACACTTGGACACTCAGAAATCATTTTTCTAAGAAACCTTCTTCTGCCTCCTTTTAGGTGTCCCTGGTAACTGTCCCAACCTCTGTGATTAAACATGAACCCATTACTTTCTGCAACCAACTGATGTGTGTTTCTGCAGCTCGATTGTGAACTGTTTTTGGTAATGACTCTACTACTTTTTTTTTCCACCATAGCTTTGAGCTCCAGCATTTGAGCCCAGCATTTGCGCTCATGACATGCAGTCTGGTGTTTGACAATCACTACATGGTTTCTAAATGAGTAAAATAATGAATGGATAGTTATTTGTCAAGGTTTCCATCAGAGCTGTGGTTTTATTCTTGCATTCTTTAAGTTAATGAAATTTCCTCCTTAATATTCACCAGCTGTAGGAGCCACTAGAAGATATGAAATCTATCCCCTTGACTCTTTCTGCTGATCAAATGCAAAGTAGAATTTTCCTGAACTAATTATGTATCTAAAGCCCCCCACTTGGTCAAAAGACCAGTCCTCTTTCTTAGCCAGTGTGACATGATCATCTTGTGAATTGGGCAGCATTAGTCTTCTGATTGATTTCTGACACTAAGCAGACTCATTCATCTTAGTTGGCTGAGGTTTCGCCAGAAAGCCTGTACCTACTGCATCAGTGGTGGAGCTTTTTAAAAATTCTGCTCAGAGCTTCCTTAAGGGCTGCTGGATGCTGGTAAGGCACATGGCTATATTTAAAGGAAGAAAGAAATCCATCTCCATGAGACTTGCTCACATTCCTACTTTATATTCCTGGGTCCTGCTCGTGTCTTTAGAATGTTGATTTGGAGAAATATAAGAAAGAGACATAAAGTAACAGAAGCAAAAAATAAAAACCCAAGATGGGCTGAGTCTGTGTTTTGAGTATATAGCTATACCCCTCTCCCATATCACCCCTACAACTGAAGCCCGGACCCCAGTTCTCCCACTACTTCCCTTTCTCATCTTCCTTCCTCCCTTCATTTCTTTCATTTTCTGTCCTTCTCCTCCTTATACTCTGGGGTAAAGGGTTATCTAGGCACCTCTTCCCCTTTTACTACATTCCACTTTCTCATGCAGTTATTCTATATACCACAGATACAGGCTCTGTCTCATTGGCTGCAAAATTCTGGCTGAGAGCAGCTCTTCCAGGCCAGACTGTGAGGCCAGGTATATTCTATCGTCACCAGGGATTGCAGCTCAAGTGAAGCTTCTGGTCATGGGTTTGGGAAAAAGCAACAATCAAAACACTAAGTGGTAAGGATGATAATAATTTCACCTTTTAGATGCTTCACAATTTTCAATAGGCTTCTCCTTTTATTCTCATATATGCTTCCCCTGATGAAATTGTCAGATGTTTGAGGTCCATTAGTGAAAGTGCCTTTATTTCACGTGCACCCACCAGGCAGTTGTGGCAGAAAACACTGAAGGTTACTCAGCTGGTTATCTGAGGACCTTCACAGAATATCTTCTAATTCCCAGGTAGGTGCTGGCTGAAAGAGTCCAGTAGAAAGTGGCCAAGTGGTCTTTCACTGGAGTGGGCAGTGTTAGCAGGAGCCCTTCCTGGCCACAGGCAGGAGGGCAGAGAGGCTGAAAATGGGAGCTCCAGACTCAGACAGTGATGGTTTGAGGTCCAGCTCTTCTCTGGACCTAATTGTAGACACCGAGTAAGTTACTTAAATTCTGCTGCTTAACTTCTTCCTGTGTAAATGATAACAAAATGGAAATACTATTATGCAGTTACTATGAGGAGTAGGTTAATAAGAAAAGAAACTTAAAGTTATGCTGGATACATCAGTTCTCAGTAACTATAAACTCCTAGGTTCTAAATTCCACGAAGCATTTTCTTTTTGTTTCCTTTTCATTTTTGTCTTTTTTTTTTGCCTGATTTGGGGGCTATACCTGGCAGTACTCCGGGTTTTCTCCTGGCTCTGACTCACGGGTCGCACCTGGTGGGCTCGGGGAACCACATGGGATGCCAGGGATTGAACCCTGGTCAGCTGTGTGCTAGGCAAGTGCCCTCTCCACTGTACAGGTTAGACCACCAAAATATATTTGGTATTAGTCTTTAATAGTATTTAAAGATGTATTCAGATAGTTTCTCTAATTATACTGCAAACTGCAGAGGCTGATTCTATGTCATATACATTTCTGAACTACTGCCAAGTCCTTAATTAAAATTTGGTTGAATGACCTTTGGATAGAATTACTTAGATTCCACACTTTCTCTGAAGATTATCTTAAAAACACACATTTACTTGGCATATTAAACTTCCATATGTTTGTGTGTAAATGACCTTGTTTGCCTTTCATGACAATTAAAACCTTTTACTATACTCACTCAACAGCAGCCCAACAGAACACATAAGCCATGTACATGTTGCAGTTATTAAGTGCATGGGCCAGATATTGAATGTAGTCTTCTCATGCCTAAGTGAATGTGTCTCCCTTGACATGACTTCATTGGGAGTGTCTGGTTAGTTTAGACTAGATCCAGTCGCTGACATTGCTTTACATATTTCTCCATTTATTCCCTATTTGGAGATGTCTGTTTAGGAAGTTAAAATAGTCACCTGTATGGGGAGATGGAAATCAACATTAATATTAAACAACAATAGAAATAGAATCAGGGCATGTCATTCAAAGTCTAGTTGACCTCTGGGTCCATAGTGGTCAGCAGAGCAGATGGTGAGGTTTCCTTTTCTCTTGGATTCTCTGATAGAGGAGTGGGGATTAACATAGGTAAGCAGAGAATGATAAAAAAAAAACAAAGGAAAAAACAAGAAATAAGAATTTTCATATACCAAATCAATTGATATGTAATGGTTTCATTATCAATGTTTTTCAGAGATCCTCTAATTTTTGTTTGTATTTAATTTGTTCTAGTCATGTTTTCTAGATAACTTCTTAATTTCTAAATAGAAAGTTTTTTAGTGGATTATTTTTATTTTCTACTTTTTTTGGACTAGAGTGATAACACAGCAGGTAGGGCGTTTGCTTTGCATGTGGCCGACCCAGGTTCAATTCCTCCGTCCCTCTTAGAGAGCCCGGCAAGCTACCAAGAGTATTCTGCCTGCAGGGCAGACCCTGGCAAACTCCCCATGGCATATTTAATATGCCAAAACAATAACAACAAGTCTTATAATGGGACATTATTGGTGCCCACTCAAACAAATCGATGAACAACACAATGACAGTGCTACAGACAATGCTACTGTTTTGTGTGTGTTGTAATCAGAGTTCCAGTTGAAATATTTCTGTTGTCTGGAAACGCTGCTGGTTTCTTTTAGCTGAAGGATATGATTGATCATTATTTCATGTGTACTTGAGAAATGCATACACTTTAATATTAGGTTAAGGCATTTGACATAAGTCCAAAGATCTATCAGTGGTTCTTTCCATATTTTATACTAATATTTTTGGACTTCTGTATGTTGTTGTGAACATTCAATGTTAAAGTCTCTTACTAGTGTCTTTACCTGGTTCTCCTCATGGTTACTACAATTTGAATTTTGCATAGGCAGTTACTGGGTATTCGATGTTTATATGTTTGCATTTTTAATTTTTACGATTTGAACATCATTTTTCACATTATAAAATATACAACCTTGTCTCATTAAATGCTCTTGATCTTGGGATCTTCTTTAGTGCCTGAATCGTGGCTTTTGTCTGCTACCTTTTATCTGGAAAATTTTTGATTGATTTATATTCTTAGACTTTTTGAATTATTGCATTTTAAACATATCCCATGTATTGCTGTGCCGGTATGTATTGCTGTGCTTCATACTGTGCAAGTATGAAGACACTTCTCTACTAACAGATAATCTAAGCCCATTTACATGTATACATATGACAGTCATGCTTTAGTAACATGTTTCCCTTTTAGATGACATTGTGGTATGTGTTCTAGTCTGAGTTTATGGTTTTCCTATTTGGTATACCCCTTTTGATTATTTATTTTGGTGGTTAGACAAGTTTACATATTTATTCTAGCAGTTACCCCTCTATTAATACATTTTATGGTACTTTCAGTCACCTTTATGTATATATATATATATATATATATATTGGACTGTCCGTTTGGATCTTGGGTTTGAAGTGGTCTTCCTGTATTTTTTTGTTTGTTTGTTTTATTTCATTTCCCCCCCCCACCCCCACCTGTTGATGCTCAGGGCTGACTACTGGTCTAGCACTCAGGAATTACTAATTACTCCTGGTAGTTGCTGACTGGGTTTGATTCCTCCATCCCTCTCGGAGAGCCCAGCAAGCTACGGAGAGTATTCTGAGACACGGCAGAGCCTGGCAAGTTCCCCATGGTGTATTTGATATGCCAAAAGCAGTAACAACAAATCTCACAATGGAGATGTTACTGGTGCCCGCTCGAGCAAATTGATGAACAACAGGACAACAATGCTACAGTGCTACAGTTCTTTGGGCAACCATATGGAGTACCAGGGATCAAACCTGGGGCCCCAGCCTCATGCAAGGCAAGCACCGTGCCCACCGTACAATCTCTCTGGCCCCTGACATGGTGTTCTTGGACTCCCTTCCCCTGCCTGCCTAAAATTTATGATCTTATTCTACTCTATTCTCTTTGTACTTCCTAGTTGTCTTCTTTTGAATTTGTAACAATACAAGAAGTGGCCCCTATACAAAATATATTTTCATTTATGTTTTGGGGCAGGGATTGGGGTTCGGGGTGGAAACATTTGAAATATGGTGGTGGGAAGGTGTAATGGTGGTGGGATTGGTGTTTGAATATTAAACGTAAAGAAATATTGTCAACTACTAAAAATAAAATAAAATAAAATTAGAGCCATGCTCCAGCAGTTTAGAAGAGAGAGAAAGAAAAAAAAAAGTGCCCTCAATCTTCCTGAGACAGCTGTCCAATTTTTTATTTGAAGAGATAAAATGTAGTAAGGACTGATAGAAACACATGCATTGTGATATTTCCTTAGTTTTGGCACATTCAAAACTGCATCTATGACCTTGAAACACACCAAACAGCTAAGTTGGATAGAATGTTCTTCCTGTAGACTCTTTAATTTTCCTAAAAAATGCTGTTCTGCTCTTGTCTTGCTTTGTCAGTTGTTCTTGTGAGGTGTGATGCCAATCTACTCTTCTTACTGTTTTGCTTTCGTAAGTTATTTTGTCTTTTGCCCGGAGGTCCTGAGGATATTTTTAGGGTCTTTAAGGTCTAATAGTTCTCTAAGGACTTGTCTTGCAGTTGGTAATTCTGGGTCAATTTCCCTTGTACCCAGTGGGGGCCTTTTAATGTGTAGATTCAGGACTTTTTCTTTTGTGGGAAGATTTATTGAATTATCATCTTAAATATTGCTTTTTACTTAGATGACCTTTTCAGGGAATCAGTAACAATGCTTTCCCATTCTTTCTTTTCAGGGACATTTCTATACCCTTTTGATGAATTCCTTTGTTGCTTTTATACTTTGTGAGCTGTGAGCCTTATTTTTAAAGTATTCATTCAAAACTTTCCTTTCTTGAGTATGAGTACTACACTTGAAAACTATCTACTCTATCTTTTGCTTTCTCTTATTTTTTCCTACTTCTTTTCTGAGTTTGCTACCTATAGCGTGGTTTGGATCATGACATTCTGGGATGATGTGAAATCTTTCGCTTTCTTCTAATCTTAACAAATTGTCATCAAGATGTTTTAATTTGCTAAGATTATTGGGTGAAATCTTTAATAGTAGTATCTACCTAGTATGGCTCTTATAATTGAGTTAGTAACTGAGTAATAATTATGAACATTAAGTGAGTTACAATTATAAAGTACTAGAATGGAGGTTGGCAAACCTTTTCTGTGAAGGATCAGATAATAATAAATGCTTTGTGTACTAGAATCTTTCTGTGTTACAACTATTTTGTCTGAAAGTAGCAATAAACAAAATATGAGTACTTAAGCATAACTATGTGCCAACACAATTGTTCTTTTTTTTAAACAACAACAACAGGCAGTGGAATGGATATATATGGTGTGTTACTCTCCCCTGACTGGAAACAAAATGTGGGCTACAATAAGTGGCATCTAAATATTGATAAAATTATAGCACTGTCATCCCGCTGTTCATCAATTTGCTCCAGTGGGCACCAGTAATGTCTCCATTGTGAGACTTGTTGTTACTGTTCTTGATATATCGAATATGCCACAAGGAGCTTGCCAGGCTCTGCCTTGCATGCGGGATACTTCGGTAGCTTCTGGGCTCTCTGAGAGGGATGGAGGAATCGAACCCGGGTCGGTTGTGTGCAAGGTAAATGCCCTACTCGCTGTGCAATTGCTCTAGTCCAACATTTAAACACACACCAAGTACAGTTTTAGCTCTCAGAACCCATTCTAGCCCATGGCTATTTGCTACATGCTTATAAAAACACTGAGCTAAACATGTGGGATCTTTTCAAAGTAAAATATTAGAGAACAGAAGAAAGTATTTTTTTGTGTCCACCTTCTTGGATGCTTTTTCCATGATCTAGTACCAGCCCAAATTGCCCCACTTAGAAGGCAATCTGTTCCCTCCCCTTAGAAGACAATGTCAGGTCAATTTGTAACCAGTTAGTTGGGGCAATTGTCCTCAATCATATTTTAAAGGGAATGACTAAGACTCGTTAGATATCTCAAAGGTATATTTATTAACTAGATGTTTAGTGGAAAACTGGTGAAAGGAACAATACAAAACACCAATACAAAGGAAGATTTGATAAGAATGGGGCAAAAAACCCTGGATTTTTCTTGTTTTTCAATTCAAATCAGGAGGCTTGTTCCTTCTCTCCACAAAGTCATAAAACTGAGAAAGACAGCCAAGTGCAGGTGGGAAATGTGTCACGTATATACAGCACTCTCTTACCTCACCCCGTGCTGCTCTGCCATCTCCATCCCATTCTATAACTGTTCCAGTAAGCAGAACAGAGCTTCTAATTTGTTAGACTTCCTCAGTGAAAATCATAAGCCAGGTATTTATCAGCTGTTAAAATTAACTAAATAGATTCTATGAGATATGGTCACTTTTAAAAGATGACTATCAAACACATTTGTACATAAGGTAAATATGATGAGATTTGGATCATTGCACTCACAGTTTATCATATTGTGGTTCATTAAACCTATTTAATTGATCTCTCACTTCTCTTCTTGTCTCCCAGAAGATGCTGCGTTATGATTGCCCCCATCTTTCTTGGTGCGTTTAGGGAATGCAAACTCATTTTAGTGCAACATGAATCCATATCTACTCACTGTATAAAAGTCCTATAATTTTCCTCAGGCAAACATTCATGGTGTCTTGCTTAAGTTCTATTTTGTTTTGTGTTTTGTTAATGAGGACGGTGGAGATTGTTTATGTCTTAAAATCTGTGTAAGATTTAGAAATGTGCTATTATCAAAGTATATCAATGAATTGTCAGGCCAAGGACCCCTTTGAGATTTCACCTGGGACAATGACTTTGGTTTGTTCCCAACTGCATTGCGTTTAGAATTTCCCTTGGGTTCTTCACCCTTTGCAGCAAAGTGTGGTGAGAAAACAAGACAGGGCAAAGTCACATTGGTCTCGGCATAGAGGCTCTCCGGCATGCCTATACACATCTGCACTGCTGGTTCCAGTAAGTGGCAAATGAGACAGAAAGCAGCACAGCGGGGTCCTGGGGGAGGAGACTGCTTCCCTGGTGTTTGTGCTGCACCAGGTACTGGGTCTATGCAGGTGGGAGTTTGATTAATCCCTCTGAAGGATGAACATGACGGCAATGATGAAGATGCTGATGGCAATGAAGAATAATTTGGTTTGCCCAGGTGGCTGAGTCTCAAACACCGAGGCCCGGCAGAGCAGCTCATGAGGCAATCTTGGCCACTCCTAGACAGGAACTCTGAAGTTTCCTGAGCTGTCCACTGATTTTACAAGTCCCACCTGCTTACGGAGTAGCTCTGCTTTCCTGCTTTCAATCCCAGGCAGGCTCTGACACAGCTAGAAAATTTGCTGACTGTAATCAGAGCACCAAGCAGCTGTTATTCCAGAAAGCAGTCTGCTTCAATGCCCTCCTGGCCAGCCAGCCTGAGTGTGGAAGAAGTAATTCATTCAGTAAGAGCTGAGCAGTGTTTTTCTCTTTTTTTCTTTTTAAAATGTAATCCCAAGGCAAAAATTAAAGCAACACACCATTTTTGCCAGCTACATTCTGCTTTGAAAAGATGAATCATCCTCCTCTTTGTATACTCAACAACATCTCGTAAGGTGCAAGGTAATTTGCAAACTAATTTTGTACAGGAATCGCTTTTGGATAGCAGATCGATATTGGTCTGTTTGTGCTCTGGGGAGCATATTTCCTGTGGGTCAGGAGAAACTTGAGTTGGTACTTCTCAAATATAATTGTAATGCTTTTACAGAAATCAAAAAGGTCATGTACAGTGGCACTAAAAAAAAAATCTTCATTCATGTTTTGAGCAAGACTCAGTAAGATTCTAAAAGCCACTTTTACTCTTCCTTTAGTTAATTTAGCCACTTAAAATGCGGTTAAAGCGCTCATTTCCTGGATTTCTTTCCTTTCCTTTTTTCTTGTCCAGGACAATGGCATCTGCAAGCAGGGAAGAACAGAGAGAAAATCTGATGGACCAGCATTGAGATTCTGAAATGACCTTGAGAAGTCTGGGCCCACTCACTCATATAGCTTTGGTGGCAGGAGAAGGATACATGGCAGCATTTTCTATCCACGCGAATTCTTTTCAGGATTTATGGAGCTATGGCTACTGATATGGCTACTGATGGCTACATAGCCATCAGGAGCTATGGCTACTGATGATGGAACAATTCAAAACTCCCTTTCACTAGTAAATAAAAAGGAAAGTGTATCAAGTAATTTCCAGTTTTATTTAAGCAATACGGCAGGCCAGTGAAAACATGGGGTGCTTGGTTGTGGAGGGCCAGGTGTTAATGACAAGGCACACGTTTCAACAAAGGCGTCTTTTGTTCCACTTATTGTTCTATTTACTTAAAGGGCTAGGCTTAGTAAAAAAAAGTCACAAGACAGTCTCTTATATGCTTTTGCTCATTTGTTTGCCTTTCCATAGAGCAGCAAGTTCTGTGAACTAGTTTGTCTTTTTATGGTACATGCATAACTAGAATGGTCTATTACTGCATCTGCTTTTGTGTATGATTTCTGCTCTCTTCCCTGAGGTCTTGCATTCCTCCTACTTGCCTTCTGGAGTACTGTTTGGTCGCACACAGTGAGTTTTCTAAGGCACCAACATATGATGATGTGACTGCCCCCGTGTCTAATTAGTTCCAAACTTCTGCTGTTAGCCCTAGCCGAAGGGTGGCTTCTGAAGAGAGGAAAAGCTACAGCATTTTCCAAACTGTCAGAAAAGGTGACTTGGCCATCTTGGGTGCAGCCAAGTGATAAATCCTTCAAGGGACTTCCACTTCAAAAATGATTGGAATTAGAAATAGCACAATGCAAGCTCTGTCCTAAGAAGTGTTGTGGCTTTCTTCTTCACGACTGTAGGGCTGATCCTACTCTCAGGATCTAAACTTTCAGATCCATGTTCAGACCCATGTTCACACAGTTGACATCTTTCAGAGAACACAGGGTTCTAGCTAGCTCAATTAGTGGAGCAAGCACTCTGTGCCCATTTGAAATCCACTGAGGTCTCTATAGGATCTCGAAGTCCCCTGGAATTGCCCAGCAATGATCAGCCAGTAAACACTCCCTGCTGTGGAAAAGTTCACCATTTCCATTCACATTTCTTCTTATGAGGCCAGTTATTTGAGTAAACGAGGCTCTAAGAGACTGGGGGCCAGAGCGACAGCACAGTGGGTAGGGTGCGCACAGTGGTAGGTGTTGCCTTGCACTTGGCCAACCTGGGTTCCATCCCCGGCATCCCAGATAGTGCCCCAAGCACTGCCAGGAGTAGTTACTGAGTGCAGAGCCAAGAGTAACCCCAGAGCACTGTTGGTTGTGATCCAAAAGGCAATAATAAATAAATAAATAAACAAATAAATGTTAGATTCCACCAGATCCCTAACAGAGAGCCAAAACTGGGGACCACTATTTTACCCAATGTAATTCTGGGGGTCCCAGCCTGATCCTGACTCAGAATTTTCAAATTGTCTGTATTTTTCATTTATGAGATAATTGGGATGAACTGGAGAGCCCCAAAAGTTTACCTGTCTAGTTTCTTGGCTCTGTACTCGTCTCACCAGCAGATTCATCATAGTTGATGAGGCAATTGTTAAAATGGAAAGGAACATTGAGAACCTGGAGCAGAATGTCTAAGAGAAAGGTTGGAGCCTGACAGAAGAATTCAAGAATCTAGAGAGCCAGGTCCCATCAGGTCAGGGCCAGTATACAAGTCTTTAGAATACGACGTCTCCATCTGGCTAAAGGCAGCTAAGCAAGTGCCAGGGAGAAGGGCAGAAGAGACAGAGCTTCAAGGACACTGCCAAAGCAGCCCAGTTTAGAACTGCAGCAATTCAGAGAATATATAGGCAAATGTTTGAGGAGTGATATTAATCAGCTTAAATTATAAGTTGGTTTTTTTTTTGCTTTTTGGGTCACACCCAGCGATGCTCAGGGGTTACTCCTGGCTTTGCACTCAGGAATTACTCCTGGCAGTGCTTGGGGGACCATATGGGATGCCGGGGATCGAACCCGGGTCGGTCGCGTGCAAGGCAAACGCCCTACCCGCTGTGCTATCGCTCCGACCCCTATAAGTTTGGTTTTTAAGGACCATTGTTTGATTTTGGTAGCAGTGGTAGAGTGGTAGACTGGAGCATGTGTAGAGCTGTTTATAAAGATCTGGTTTGCCCTTCCTTCCTTCCTTCCTTCCTTCCTTCCTTCCTTCCTTCCTTCCTTCCTTCCTTCCTTCCTTCCTTCCTTCCTTCCTTCCTTCCTTCCTTCCTTCCTTCCTTCCTTCCTTCCTCCCTCCCTCCCTCCCTCCCTCCCTCCCTCCCTCCCTCCCTCCCTCCCTTCCTTCCTTCCTCTTTCTTTTTCTTCTTTGTGTGTGTGATTAGTTAAGATGAAAGAAAAGGTACAAGAAACCATGGTCAATTATTTCATATCTTGAATCTTGAAGATCATTGTAAAGTATCTATCTACCTGTTTGAGATTTCTGTTTCTCTTAACTTGGTACTCTAACTAAACAGAACACCAGCAATTGGAGAACTTATTTATTTTCCCACTTCTTAGACTCTGGGACACTGCTCACTGTTTCTTTAATTCGTTTTTTCATCATTTTTTTCATCAATTGTTTAAAATTGATGCAATAAACTTAATATGTTTTATTTCTTCTTGGTAGCTAAGTAATTTGTTAATTCATTTAATGATTACTTATGAAGACCCTTACTTGTAGTAGGCATTATTCTTGAATGGGGGCACATCTGTGAACAAAAAGGAATTCAATATTTACAGGAGACAAAGAAGCAAGTAAAATAATCCCATAAGTAACATCAGACAGAGAGGAGTGTTAGGTTAGAGAGCTAGGCAGGGCAGCAGAGTTTTCTTACTGAATGAATCATTTGAGTGTAAACCTAAATAAACAGAGTTTGGACCAATGAATGTCTCAGAGAAAGAAAAAACAACTGGTGTTATTTTTTCATGGCTGAAGTGTGATCGTGCTTGGAGGGATAAGATAGCTATTTTAACATCACCTCTAGCAGCAACAATATGTACCAGATTTCAGTGGTTCAATGTAATAAGAGTTTCATCTTTCATTTATAGCATAGTTTAGTGCCTACTCTCATCAACTGTGCAACATTTTGTATCTAACTGTGGGGGGCTGTGAAAAATTAGGCAACAGTAAAAGATTTCTTGATGAGGTATGGCCAAGCATTAATTAAAAAACCCACCTTCTAATAAATCTGAGGCATTTCTGTTAGCACTTGTCCTTCTTGAACTTCTTGGAAGAAAAGGTGTTGTGAGTAGAACAAGTCTAAGAATTCTGCTCTAGTAGGCATCACTGAGTTCGGGAGTTGTGTTCCCCAGTGTCAGTTGTCATCCAGGGTGAGGGTGCTCTGATACTTTTAACAGTGGGCCCCCAGGCCATCATGGTGGTCACATCTAGTGCAATACAAAGAAAGGGCAGAGAGAGTGCAAGGAGCACTGTACAAGTGTTTTTAGAACTTAAACCTGGAGCTCTGACCTGTCTGCCTGAGGGATCATCTTGTTTCTGGTGACTACAGAGGGGGTGAGTTTCAGTTCACCTACACTTTAATGTAGCACAGGGCTTCTGGTTTCTTTTCTTACTCAACTTCAGTGTCTTATGAGGACTGTGTCCTGTCATGGACCTTAGTAATATTCACTTAGATTGTCCCGTTTCATCTAATTTCTTTAACTCACTCATTCAATTTTATTTTCCCAGCTGAAAATTCCTTCACTTCTCCCCTGTGACTGACACTGGCCTCTTCTAGACATGCCCCCCCACTTTCCTCCTCTCTCTTTTCACACTACTGTGCTCATGGCTGATTCCTGGTTTTGCACTAAGGGATCAGTCCTGGCAGGGCTGGGGGACCATATGGGTGCAGGGGATAGAACCTAGGTTGGCCACATGCAAGGCAAATGCCTGATCTGCTGTGTAATCACTGCAGCCCCTGGACTTCTTTCTCATTAACTTGGATTTTGTTAATGATATCTTTGTGCTGTCCGGTTCTTTGGAAGAGTTTCCACAGGACTCCCTGAATTTCCTTGATTTTGAATATTTTTTGTTTATGCTTATCTTTGAATTGTGATATGGTGCCTGCTCTTGCCAAATGCAGGTGTGGGAAGACTAGTATGGAAACTCCTTTGAGGCAGGAACATGGAGGATGAACATGACTGAAAGTTAGGTACCTTAATGAGACTATCCCTGGAGAAGTGCCACCTGATATTTGCAGAAAGTCTTATTCAAATGAGCTAATGTTAAGGCGTTAGCTGATGTTGTGAGGCTTAAATGGGACTTAGAGAGTTGTTAACTCACATATTGAGTGGATGATGGCCATTCAACTTTGTCACTGAGGAATTTACAGCCGCTGTAAGTTAAACTGTGTTTCCTAAAGCCCACGATTGGGAAGTGTCAAATTATTAGCAAGAAGTCATATTCACGTGCTTTGGTCTGTTTGCCTTTACTTTTCATTGTAAAAGATTCTGTTGATCATACTAGAATAGAGTGATTTTTCTGTTTTTGTCTGATATCACTTAATGCTCTAAAGGTTCATCTATATAGTTACAAATGGAAGGATTCTCTACAAAGGGCTAAATAATATTCTAACATATACCTGTATGTGTACCAAGTTTTCTTTATTTGCTTGTTCTTTGATAGATGTTTCAGGTATTTAGTTTAACCTTAGATACCCAGGCTCAGATAATTAAGTTGTTTGTGTTTGGGCTATTGTAAATAATACGGCAGTGACCATAGAAGTGCTGATATTATTTTGAATATTTCAACTTCCTTCCAGAAGTGGCATTGCTTGTAGGGAGGTTGTAGTTTTTTTTTTTTTCTGTAATCTCCACACTGTTGGAGGTGTCATAGTTGTGGCAATTTATATTCCCACTCTCAGTGCTCAAGAGTTCTTTCTTAACCACATCCTTGGTAATATTTTTATTTTTTGACAAGAGTGTCCTAACAAGTAGTTTGGATTTATGTTTCCTGAATAAAAATATTAAGCACCTTTTTCATGTACCCAATGGCAATCTGCATGTATGCTTTGAAAATGTTGGTCTTGAATTACAAGACTGTATTTTGGATAGTAACTTCTTATCAGATATAATGATTTGCAAATCTTTTCTCTTTCTAGCTGTTTGCCTTTTAACTTTACTGATGAATTCCTTTGCTATGGAGAAGCTTTTTAGTTTGATATAGCCTCATTTATTTACTTTTATATTTATTGCCTTTGCTTTTGGAGTCAGGTCCAAAAAGTTATCATTAAGACCATATCAAGAGCTTGCCATCAATATATATATACATATAATATATATAATATAATATAATATAATATAATATAATATAATATAATATAATATAAATTGCTTTTTGGGTCACACCCAGAGATGCTCAGGGGTTACTCCTGGCTCTGCACTCAGGAATCACTCCTGGCAGTGCTCGGGGGACCATATGGGATGGTGAGGATCAAACCTGGTCAGCCTCATGCAAGGCAAATGCCCTATCCATTGTACTATCATTCCAGCCCACCATCAATATTTCTTTGAGACCGAAAAGATGGTTCCAATAGTCTTGATACCAATGCTTTTGATGTATAAAGTTATCCAGCACCCTGACCACCACCACCAGAGTGACATCGGCACCTCTCACCTCTGTCCTTATGGAATTTTATAGTTTCAGGTCTTAAATAAAGATCTTTATCCACTTTGAGTTAATATTTGTGCATGGTATAGTATAGTGGTCCTGTTTCATTCTTTCTCAATTGATTATTTCATTTTTCCGATAAGCTTACCTTTTCACAGTGGGTATTTACAATATAAATT
The DNA here is from genome assembly GCF_027595985.1 of Sorex araneus. Classification (NCBI taxonomy): domain Eukaryota; kingdom Metazoa; phylum Chordata; class Mammalia; order Eulipotyphla; family Soricidae; genus Sorex; species Sorex araneus. The sequence goes on along the minus strand of NC_073308.1, from coordinate 21,481,396 downwards.
TCCAATATAAAAAAGTTTCATTCCAGGATCTGGAGCAGAGGGTAGGGCACTTGTTTTGTACGTGGCTGACCCAGGTTTGATCCGTGGCACCCATATGTGATCCTTGAGTACAGATCTGGGAGTGAACCCTGAGTATCCAGGGTGTGGCTCCCAAATGAACAGCAAAAACCCCAAGAAACAAAAAAAATTTTCTCTCCACATTGTATATATATATATATAGTTTCTTTGTCATAGATTAACTAGAACTATCTATATGGCTTTATTTCTGAGCTCTTTATTCTGTCCCTTTGACATACTTATTTTTGTGCCAGTATTGTACATTTTTAGTATAGAGTCATAATATAATTTAAAATTAGACAGCATGATGCCTCCAGCCTTATTCTGCATTCTCAAGATATTTTTCTATTAGGGTAGCTTTTATTTGTTTTACTCAAAATTTTAGGTAGTCTCTAGGTCTGTAAAAAATTTACCATAGAATTAACCCAAGAATTGAACACTTTTGTAATGAATCTGTGATTGGCTTTGTCTTTAAAAATTATTTTTATTGTAGTTTAGGTAGTTAGAGTAGTGTGAAAGTTTACAGTATTGATATACAAAATTACTTTACCCTGCCACACTCAAAGTGCTCCAACTGTCGACCGCACACCTTGTGGCACCTCCAGTCTGGTCTGTTTTCCTTCCCCTGACGACTTGGTAATTGGTTTTGTATACATTTGTAGATTGTCATTGGTAGTATGGAGATTTTTAAAACAAAATTAATTTTTCTGCTCATGAGCACAATATATCTTTGTGTCTTCTTCAGTTTCATTAGTGTCCTAGTTTTCAGTGAAAATGTCTCTTAGCTTCTTGACTAGATTTATTCCTAAGTAGTTCATTTTTTGGAGATGATGAATACATAGTTGCTTTCTTAATTTCTCTTTCTGATATTGGTGATGGTTTTTATTAGTGTGCATAAATATGACAGTTATATGTGTATCAATTTTATATTCTTCAGTTTTACTCCACTTGGTTATTAGTTCTAACAGTTGTCTTTGTGGAGGCTGTAGGGTCTTCTGCATAGAGTAACATTGACAAATTTGTAGCAATTTTACTTTTTCCATTTTTAATTATGATTACTTTTTCTTGCCTAATTGCTCTGACTCAGATTATACCACTTTGCTTCTTATTTGTGGATAATTATCTTGTAATTAAAGAACTTGTTATAGACTCAGTACACAAATGTGGAAAGTTCACTCTACACACAAGAAGGAAACTGTTCCAACTTTATTTTCATACTCAAATACTGTTATATAGTTGAATGACCAGAATAAAACTATTAACTCTGAGGGTATCCATATCTTGAAGGGAATATAGATGAACAAGCTAAAGATGGTGCTTTGCCTCAGATCTGTCATAAAAATTTAAGTTGTGGATGATGATAAATTATATGGGAACAAAATGGTTGTATGTAAAATTATCCTCTGAGCATGTGGAAATACTTCTTGCTGGATCCTCACCAGCATCTTTCAGAGAAGAGCTGTCAAGATCAGTTACTCAAATTCTGTGTAAAAAGTGTGAAAATAAAAAAGCTCTGTGAGTTCCAAATGTTATCAGTTTGCATCATAGCTATATATTTTGTGGAAGATTAGAGATTAGACATTTTCAGGAAATCTAAGTTCTTTTGATTTCTCCCCCTTTCAGGAATTTTGGAATTTGTGTATTTGACTAGTATTCCATTTCACTGAGGTCCAATAACTCTTAATTTTTGCACTTATTATATATACACATTATATATAACCTTTGTCTTGTTCAAAGTGCTTCCACTGAGGTTCAATCACTTGTAATTTTTTTCTTTTTTTTATTAGTGAATCACCATGGGGTACAGTTAAAAACTTAGGAACTTTCCTGTTTGCATTACAGTCATACAATGATTGTTTACCCATCCCTCCACCAGTGCCCATTCTCCCCCACCAATGTTCCCAGTATCCCTCCCACCACCCTCACCCCATCCCACAAGACCCTACCCTCCTCAGTGACAGGGCATTCCCTTTTATTCTCTCTCCTTGTGGGTGTTGTGGTTTGAAATAAAGGTATTGAGCCGCCATCGTGTTCAGTCTATAGTATATTTTTGGCATGCATCTTTCAACCTGAATGGGTCCTCCCAACATCCTTTACTTGGTGTTCCCTTCTCTATATGAATTGCCTTGTCCCCCAGGATGTGAGGCCAGTTTCCAAGCTGTGGAGCAGACCTCCTGATTCTTATCTCTACTAATGTTGGGTGTTAGTCTCCCATTCTGTTACTTTATATTCCACAGATGAGTGCAATCTTTCTATACCTGTCCCTCTCTTTCTGACTCATTTCACTTAACATGATACTTCACATGTTGATCCTCTTTTATGAAAATTTTATGACTTCATATTTTCTAACAGCTGCATAGTATTCCATTGTGTAGATATACCAAAGTTTCTTTAACCAGTCATCTGTTCTTGGGTACTCAGGTTTTTTCCAGATTTTGGCTCCTGTAAACAGTGCAGCAATGAACACACAAGTGCAGATGTCATTTCTACTATACTTTTTTGCCTCTCTGGGAAATATTCCCAGGAGTGGTATTGTTGGGTCAGATAGAAGCCCAATTTCTAATTTTTTTGAGAATGATCCATACTGTTTTCCAAAAGGGCTGAACTTGTCGACATTCCCACCAGCAGTGAAGGAGAGTCCCTTTCTCCCCACATCCACGCCAACACAGGTTGCTTTTGTTTTTTTTGGATGTGGGCCAGTCTCTGTGGTGTGAGATGATATCTCATTGTTGTTTTGATCTGCATCTTCCTGATGATTAGTGATGTAAGAGCATTTTCTCATCTGCCTTTTAGCCATTTGGATTTCCTCTTTGAGAAAGTATTTGTTCATTTCATCGCTCCATTTTCTGATGGGGGTGGAAGTTTTCTTCTTGTGGAGCTCAACCAGTGCCTTGTATGTCCGTGATATCAACCCCTTATTGGATGAGTATTGAGTGAATATCCTTTCCCATTCTGTAGATTGTCTCTATTCTAGTCACTGTATCTTTTGCAGTGCAGAAGCTTCTTAGTTTAATATAGTCCCATTTGTTTATCTCTGTTTCCATTTGGTTGATCAGTTGCGTGTCATCTTTGAAGATATCTTTAGCTTCAATGTTGTGGAGGCTTTTGCCAACCTTGTCTTCAATATACCTGAAGGATTCTGGTCTGATGTTGAGGTCTTTAATCCATTTTGATCTGACTTTTGTACATGGTGTTAGATAGAGATTTGAGCCCATTTTTTTGCATGTAGCTGTCCAGTGTTGCCAGCACCATTTGTTAAAGAGGTTTTCCTTGCTCCACTTCACATTTCTTGCTCCCTTATCAAAGATTAGATGATCATATATTTGGGGGAATCACTCATAATTTTTATTTGAACTTTTTCTTGTTCAAAGTACTTCTGGTTAAAGTTAATCCTTTTTTTATTTATTTATTTATTTATTTTTTTAATTTTATCACCATGTGGAAAGTTACAGAGTTCTCAGGTTTATGTCTCAGTTATACCGTATTCAAACACCATCCCTTCACCAGTGCCCATATTCCACCACCAAAATCCCCGGTATACCCCCCGCCCTCCACCCCAACTGTATAGCTGATGAACCTCACTTTATTTTCTCTTCACCTTGATTAAGTTCCATATTTCAACACAAAACTCACTATTGTTGTGGAAGTTATATCCCCAAAAAAGATAACCCTAATAAGGAGGCATTTGATAATTAGTTTTCCATTCAAAGATTGTATATTCTCAGGTGTTAGAAAAGGTCGCGCGGCCGCGTTAGCGGCCGCGCGGCTCAGATCTGTCCCAGTCCCGAATCCTGGAGCCGTGTTAGTTGCTGCTCAGTGGCGCCAGGGTTCCATCTGGAGAAGGTGTGGTGGCGGCACCTCCTCCTTCCGGCCCCCCGGTGTTGCTGACCCCGACTCGGGTCCGGAGCATTTTCCAGGCCGCGTTGCTCACCAGAATGCCTGCCGCTTCTCTGTGGATTGTGGCATGAAGATGGCGCCGAGGGTGGGTCGAGGGCGTGACTTCCAGCGGCCGGGACCACTTGGAGTTTTGGGCTGGCGCTGCCCCACTCCAGTGGCCCCCGCGGCTCGGATCTGTCCCAGTCCCGAATCCTGGAGCCGTGTTAGTTGCTGCTCAGTGGCGCCAGGGTTCCATCTGGAGAAGGTGTGGTGGCGGCACCTCCTCCTTCCGGCCCCCCGGTGTTGCTGACCCCGACTCGGGTCCGGAGCATTTTCCAGGCCGCGTTGCTCACCAGAATGCCTGCCGCTTCTCTGTGGATTGTGGCATGAAGATGGCGCCGAGGGTGGGTCGAGGGCGTGACTTCCAGCGGCCGGGACCACTTGGAGTTTTGGGCTGGCGCTGCCCCACTCCAGTGGCCCCCGCGGCTCGGATCTGTCCCAGTCCCGAATCCTGGAGCCGTGTTAGTTGCTGCTCAGTGGCGCCAGGGTTCCATCTGGAGAAGGTGTGGTGGCGGCACCTCCTCCTTCCGGCCCCCCGGTGTTGCTGGCCCCGACTCGGGTCCGGAGCATTTTCCAGGCCGCGTTGCTCACCAGAATGCCTGCCGCTTCTCTGTGGATTGTGGCATGAAGATGGCGCCGAGGGTGGGTCGAGGGCGTGACTTCCAGCGGCCGGGACCACTTGGAGTTTTGGGCTGGCGCTGCCCCACTCCAGTGGCCCCCGCGGCTCGGATCTGTCCCAGTCCCGAATCCTGGAGCCGTGTTAGTTGCTGCTCAGTGGCGCCAGGGTTCCATCTGGAGAAGGTGTGGTGGCGGCACCTCCTCCTTCCGGCCCCCCGGTGTTGCTGGCCCCGACTCGGGTCCGGAGCATTTTCCAGGCCGCGTTGCTCACCAGAATGCCTGCCGCTTCTCTGTGGATTGTGGCATGAAGATGGCGCCGAGGGTGGGTCGAGGGCGTGACTTCCAGCGGCCGGGACCACTTGGAGTTTTGGGCTGGCGCTGCCCCACTCCAGTGGCCCCCGCGGCTCGGATCTGTCCCAGTCCCGAATCCTGGAGCCGTGTTAGTTGCTGCTCAGTGGCGCCAGGGTTCCATCTGGAGAAGGTGTGGTGGCGGCACCTCCTCCTTCCGGCCCCCCGGTGTTGCTGGCCCCGACTCGGGTCCGGAGCATTTTCCAGGCCGCGTTGCTCACCAGAATGCCTGCCGCTTCTCTGTGGATTGTGGCATGAAGATGGCGCCGAGGGTGGGTCGAGGGCGTGACTTCCAGCGGCCGGGACCACTTGGAGTTTTGGGCTGGCGCTGCCCCACTCCAGTGGCCCCCGCGGCTCGGATCTGTCCCAGTCCCGAATCCTGGAGCCGTGTTAGTTGCTGCTCAGTGGCGCCAGGGTTCCATCTGGAGAAGGTGTGGTGGCGGCACCTCCTCCTTCCGGCCCCCCGGTGTTGCTGGCCCCGACTCGGGTCCGGAGCATTTTCCAGGCCGCGTTGCTCACCAGAATGCCTGCCGCTTCTCTGTGGATTGTGGCATGAAGATGGCGCCGAGGGTGGGTCGAGGGCGTGACTTCCAGCGGCCGGGACCACTTGGAGTTTTGGGCTGGCGCTGCCCCACTCCAGTGGCCCCCGCGGCTCGGATCTGTCCCAGTCCCGAATCCTGGAGCCGTGTTAGTTGCTGCTCAGTGGCGCCAGGGTTCCATCTGGAGAAGGTGTGGAAAGTTAATCCTTTACAAACAGAATTTTATGCTAATATTAATAGGAAGAATAAATAAAGATATCGTGAAGAGCTCAGAAATTGTCCTAATTGAAGCCACCAGACACTCTTCCTTTCAGAATGGAACTCACCCTCATCTCAACCTCAGTTGAAGCATCCTGTGGATGTATGCAAACATGTAGAAGATAAATAGTCATAGCCTATGCTTTCTTTACTCAGCTATTAAAATGGAATATTTCTTTATTAAAAATTATATATGTGGAAAGACCACTCCCAGTAGCACTCAGGGTCTTGTTTGGCTTGTTGTAGGGAGTTTCTTCTGGTGGAGCTGAGGGAACCATGCAGTGCCTGAGGCCAGGCCCGGGCCTTTCACTTGCAAAGCATGTGTTTTAGTCAGCTGAGCTGTTTCTGCTACTCAGTGCTTCTCTAATAGACATTTCCTACCTCCTGGACACAACATGTTTCTGAAGCTCATAAAACATGGCAAAGAGTGCTAGTTCATGGTCACGATCACGAAATCCCGTTAATCATCAATTTCTCGAGCGGGCTCAGTAACCTCTCCATTCGTCCTTTCTCTGAAATCTTATGTCTCTCTCAACTCGGCCCTCCCAAAGATGTTGCACTGGAGGCTCTTCAGGGTCAGGGGAATGAGATCCAGCTTGTTACTGGGTTTAGCATATGAATACACCATGGGAAGATTGCAAGGCTGTCCCATGTGGGCAGAAAACTCTCAGAAGCTTGCCAGTTTCTCCCAGAGGGAGACGTAGGCTACACGATATTGTGCAGCTGCGAAGCAGCCACGCCATGCGCTTCTAGGAGCTTACTTTTAAGTCTCTAGATGTTGGTCGTTGATGGGATTACAAACACCTGGGTTCCTCTGCTGGCACCTTCATGTGTGAGGCCTGTCCGAACGTGTGGAGAGGGGCCTCCAGCATGGCTGTAGCTAGGTTCCGTGGTCTTTGACCACCAGGAGCTCTGCTCGGGGTGGGGAGGGAAACTGGAGCCCATCCCCTCCGAGGGGCCCTGGGGAAGACAGCCAGGCGTGCGGGCAAGAGACTCTCTGCTGGGTGCTAGTTATGCAAAGAAAATGAATGAATAGAATAGGTTTCAGGCTCTTAACTGACATGTCCATGTGGGAACATAGACAGAAATATCAAGAATATAGACAGCTACTATTAACATATTAATGACTTGTGCCTATGCTGGCAAAAGTGCCAGAAATAAGTGCAAGAAGAGTCCAGCTCAGCAGTACCTATATCCCTTCAATGTCTTGACTGTTTTTCTTCAATAATGGAAAATCATATTAATTATAATCCATTTTAAAGATCTTCTCTCTCTATATAGTATTCTCTCAATTTGGAGGAATTATATATTTATGTGTCCTTCTTCATGATCTTTCATTGATTATAAAGCTCATTGATCTCTCATTTTAAATGTTTTTCTCTTCATACTTTTCAAGTATGCCAGTTGCTATATATTTTTTCCTTTTTTTTTCTTTTTGGGTCACTCCTGGTGATGCTCAGGGTTTACTCCTGGCTTTGCACTCAGGAATCACTCCTGGCGGTCCTCAGGGGACCATATGGGATTCTGGGAATCGAACATAGGTCGGCTGCCCACAAGGCAAACACCCTACCCGCTGTGCTATCGCTCCAGCCTGCTATATTTTTTTACTGCTACTTTTTGTTTTGTCCTAATAAAATAACTAATTGACTTCTTTCATTTCAACTTGCTCAAAACATTTCATCATCGTCGTCATCACCAGTCGTTGTCGTCATCATCATCATCATCATCATCATCATCATCATCATCACCATCATCATCATCATCATCATCATCGTCGTCGTCATCATCATCATCATTTTCGATGCTGGATATTGAATCCAGGGCCCCACACATGCAAAAGCTGAGTCATACCCTGAGTCCATATTTAATAGGAATAAAACAAAAATAATGAGTAAAAAACTCTAGAACAATATACTATGAGCTTTTCTTAAAATAGCTCGATCAAACAACATATTTTAAACAATTGAACACACCAATGTATTTTACAATTCTGATGACTTGTAAAATATTATTATTATATTTTTTACATTATTATTAAAAGATTATTAAGTCACCTATGGTTAGGGAGAAGAACCTGATTTACTCTTTAACTGAAACTGAGGAACATGTACTTGGAAAATGAATTTGATGATCTCACAGCTAAGGTAAGCTTTAGAAATTCACTTGGATTTATTCTTGTATCCTTTTGGATTCTTTTGGAGTAATTTTTATTTTCTTGTTCTGTTGGTGGGCAGGTTTGGTCCATACCTAGTGATTCTCTGGGATTACTCTTGTCTCTGCACTCCTGCTAGTGCTTGGGGGACCGTTTGGGATGTTAGGTATTGAACCTGGCTTAGCTGTACCCACTGTCCTATTTTTCTGGGCCTGGGATCATTTTCCTAAAGTAATTAATGTGAGTTCCTTTAAGATATGATTTTTGGTGTTAAGCTATTAATTTTTGTTTATTTATAAATGTCAAAGTTACTCTTGCTCACCAACGTAGTTGTTTTTGGTTAAAGAAGTTTACATGATGGTTATTTTACAGTAACACCTTTATAATATTATTCCATTGTCTTTTGGAATCTATCTGTGATTTGAGAAGTCTGCTGTAATTCCTTGTTTGGTGCTGGGCACGCCCTTTTTCTCTTGCACATATAATATTTTGCCTTGGGTGGAGACAATTTGCTTGCTTTTCCTTTTTCTCTTACTGTTCTAACAATGTTCTCTTTGTCATTTTTTAACTTTATTGAAATATACCTGCTATGGATTTGTTTTAATTTTACTGCTTGAGATATGGTGGACTCCTGAGTTGGTAGATTCATATAACCTTGTGATGATGATACATTCAAAAGTGATGACATTTTAAAATATTGACTTTCCTTATTTTTACTCTTCTAGGAAACTGGTTGAATATACGATAATACTTCACTTAGTGTCCACATGTTTTAACATCTATTTCAAAGACTCCAACCTTCTGCATTACAGCATGGAATTTATTTGGCATAATTGTATGTATGTTCTATCAAACTTGCCCTTAGTTATGCCTTACCTACTGTTTAATTATAAAGAGTCTCTTATTAAAAAGTCAAGTTTTTTTTTTTTTTTTTTGCTCTTTGGGTCACACCTAGCGATGCTCAGGGATTACTCCTGGCTTTGCACTCAGGAATTACTCCTGGCGGTGCTTGGGGGACCATATGGGATGCCAGGGATTGAACCCGAGTCGGCTGCGTGCAAGGCAAATGCCCTACCCGCTGTGCTATCGCTCTGGCCCCCCCCAAAAAAAGTCAAGTTTTATTTATGTTATGGTCCTAATTTTTATTTTTCCTAAAATTTGTATATTTAGAAGATGTATAATATGTATATTTATATAAAATAAGTGTAAATATATACACATATATGCCATATCAAATATGAAGGTATTAAGAAGTGAAGCCTTTGGGTGGTGCTCAAATCATGAGGACTTCGTCTCACAATTGGAATTAGTGTTCATATAAAAGAGGCAGTTGGAGATGATCACTCTGGACAAGAACTGAGTGCTGAAAGTTGGTAAGGGGATACACATGATATAGATGATAGTCTTACAGTACCTGTACAGTGAATCATAATGACAAAAAGGAGAGAGAGAGGAGAGAGAGATGGAGGAGCGAGAGGGAGGAGAGAGAGAGGGAGGAAAGTGAGAGGGAGGGAAAGAGAGAAAGAGAGAGGCAGGGAACAGTCTGTCTTAGAGGCATACCAGGATGGGGGCGTGAAAGGAGGGAAATTGGGGACATTGGTGGTGGGAAATGTACACTGGTGGAGAAATAGGTGTTGGAACATTGTATGATGAAACCCAATCATGAACAACTTTGTAACTGTTTAATTCTTGGTGATTTATTTTAAAAACGAGGCTCCAGAGAGCTCCCTTGTTCATTTCTTCAGGTGGAGATACAAGGAAGCTCCTATGACCTAGAAGAGGGCTTTTCCTTTTTTATTTTGGCTCTCTGACTTTGAATTTATAGTCTTCAAAGGACTGGAGCCATCGCACAGTGGGTAGGGCGTTTGCCTTGCATGCGGCTGACCCGGGTTCGATTCCTCTGTCCCTCTCGGAGAGCCTGGCAAGCTACTGAGAGTATCCCACCCACATGGCAGAGTCTGGCAAGTTTCCTGTGGTGTATTCGATATGTCAAAAACAGTAACAAGTCTCACAATGGAGACGTTACTGGTGCCCACTCTAGCAAATTGATGAACAACGGGATGACAGTGCAACAGTGCTACAGTCTTCAAAGAAGTGAACAACAAACTTATGTTGCTCCTAACACACATAATCTGTGATATTTTTGCCGAGGGTCAAAACAATTTTCTTGCTTTAAAATAATCTAAAGAGATAATACATTCACATTGCTAAAAATTTAAAAAGTATCAAAGATTATCCAGTGAAATATCTTCTGCTTATTTTACTCTTTACCCACCACTGATTTCTTTTCTACTCAGTTTATTTTTATGTTAACTTTTGTGCTACTGTTTCTAACAGTCAATTCTTAGACCTTCATTTGCTGGGATTTTAATGATATTGGACATTGTCAGTCACACTTCTTGTTGGCAGGAGCCTCCACCAGAATTGCTGAATCTTTTTCCTATTCTTTGTTGTGTTCTGGATCTTAAAAACAACACCTACTATTGATGTTGAAGGACTTAATCTTGGATATCAATTTCAGTTCTATCTACAATTAACTCCCCTAGTAGTCTCAGCTAGGCTCATGGGTTCACATAACATCCAAATGTTCCAAACAGTCTGATTCATATCTCCTGTTGAATCCCTTCCCCAAGACCCAACAACCATTTAGTTGACACATCTACTTGTTGAGAGGTGCATAATCTCTACCTTTATCTTGCCTCCAACTTCACGCCTTGAACTCCTGACAGTCCATGACACTGCCAGGACTGTAGATGTCTAACTCACATCTCAAAATAAAAATGTCGGGGCTGGAGCAATAGCACAGCATGTGGGGTGTTTGCCTTGCACGCGGCCGACCCGAGTTTGATTCCCAGCATCTCGTATGGTCCCCTGAGCACCGGCAGGGGTAGTTCCTGAGTGCAGAGCCAGGAGTAGCCCCTGTGCATCACCAGGCATGACCCAAAAAGCAAAAATAAAACAAAGAAACAATCAAAATAAAAATATCAAAACAGAACCTCCAGATTTTCTTTTTAAAATTGTTTTTATATCTTTCTGTATCTCAGTTGAAGACAATTTTATCCTTCCCTGACTTGGCCATTTACCCATATCTTGCTTAAATCTTGGAGATATTTTTAAATTTTTTTCCAATCTATTTGGCCTAAAGTAATATATTTTGTTTTAATCTCCTTTCTCTGCTTACTAATGATTTTGTGCCATTTATTAAATTCCTTTAGTTGTCTCTCCAGTGTATTGCTTAATCATTTCCTCAGCTTGAAGTTTTTTCTATTGGGCTATTGGTCATTTTGTTCTTGTAGCAAGCTCTGTTGTTGACCTTGGGGTGAATTATTTCAAAGTTACAAGGGACAGGGATAGTGGATGTAAAGGAAAACACATTAATTATTTGAGAAATAGAAAATATTTCTATTTTTAAAATTATATTAAATCTTGTACAAATATTGAATGGAAAAAAGATTACTTACAGCTGTAAGAGACATGTGCCAGAGGAAGCTCCTATTTTCCATTTCTGTGAGCCTAAGCTCTTAACACATTTCTTAGAACACGAGGCTTTGAAGCTTCCTAATGACTGCAGATCCAACCTTTTCTGATTTCTCATAAGCTTTTATTCTCTTATTCTGATTTCTAAACTATTATAACCCCAATGCTTAAGAATTATATGGCTATAAAACGAAGTCCCAGATCTCAATTCTTCTTGAAGTGGAATATCCTAGGTTAATATTTTGATGAAAGAAGCACCTGTTTGGCCTTTTTATTTTTACTGATACTGAATGGCTGGAAATTTACCCCATAGTCTCTTTTCCTGGTTCCTAGGGAATAGCATTGGTAATAACTTTCTATAATAGCCTCTTGACTCCTTCATATATTTGTTTATTAGGCAATTTAAGAAGAGATTGGAACCTTGTCTTACATTATTGTTAAATTTTGTTTTCAAGCCATGGGAGTACTTCTCTGGAAACTGAGGCTTTGGACTCTAATACTATCATCTGATTGTTTCTAAAACTGTACTTTGTGGACTGTGAGGGGTCTGAGGGGCCAGAAAGCAGGGTCATGAACTGTCAGGAGTCTAAGGCGTGAATGTGATAGGGAGGTAAATCTGGAGATGATACATCTCTCAGAAAAATGTCATCTCTATTAGCGAATGTATTGAGGTCACAGGTAAGATTGCGTTTGATAGGTTTCCGTAATTTTGTCTGTTATTTAGGGAGTCAGGATTTTTCTACACTGGGAAATGTGAATTGTTTTCTTTTTTAATGACTTAAGTGGGGGATGAAGATCAACCCAACTGGCTGATTACAGTTTCACTTCCTGCATGACACCTGCATTTTGCCTCTGTGAGTCACTAATAGGAAGCTTGAAGGAATGGGGATACCCTGGCCTTTGAGAGGCTTTATAGCATAGTAAGAAACTGCATCATTAAAATGTATGTGTGTACCTTGACATACAGAACACAGAGATGACAGCCTTTAAAAGAGAAGAAAGTAACAGCACATGTTCTGCGGCTGAGTTAGAGTGTCATATTGAGTAAAAGCTGAGATATTGAAGACTAATTTCTTGGCCTAGGTACAATTATTTTTCACGTTTTAAAAAATTATTTTATGGGCTAAACCTGGCTATACTCAGGGCTTCATCCTGACTTTTTGGTCAGGGATCATTCCTGGCAGGGCTTGTGGGAATTTATGCTGTAGTACCAGGGATCAAACTTGGGTCAGTAATATGCAGTGCAAAGGCCTTACCAATTTACTATCTCTCTGGACACCCTTTCTTCATCTTTAAAATATTACTGACCATGTAGTAATATTTGGTGTGGGAAGTATGGGGGATAATGCTTGTAAAGTCATGGCTACTCTGTTGCAGTTACTCAGTAAATATTTCCTTTTCCTTCTGTCTGACCTTCTTCTCCTTCCATAGACATTAGCTACCTATTAATATCCCCACCAACATAGTTCATATTATCAAGTTTTAGTTTTTGAAACTTTCAAGTATGTATTTGTGGAAAGTGCATGACCATGTGTTTACTACATATTTCATTTCTTTTTATACAATTAACACTTGAAACACAAAGGTATTCTTACTTTTTTATGATGTAGTATAGCTTCAGATTAGTTTCTTACTTTTACAGATATAGTCATTACAAGATAAACTAACATCTTTTTCTCTGTGTGGTAAAACCCAAGCATGCACTGTAGCTTCCCCACTAAAAAAAGCCAACAAAATGGAATATTTGGTTGTTAGATTGCTGGGTCTATGTGTATTATGTGTATGTATTTCTTCTTTAGATTCTAAGGAATATGAAATTTCTGGCAACATTAATGGAAATAAAGAAATAAAAAAATGTACATTAGGCGCATCCTATTCCGCAAATGTATCTTCTCAGATTTTTCCATTAAAATCCCCTTGGTGAAAGATGGTCAGTGGGCCACTGTAATTTTCCGTCTGTTGTGATTATTACCTGCAAGTGATTTTTTAAATTTACCATCCAAGTAGTAACATTGGAACTTAAGCTAACACAATGTCTATAAAATATAGAAGTTTAAAGTTGAACCAAGAGAGATTTTTAAGTAACAACAACAACAACAAAATCATGAAGCTTGGGCCTTTTGCCAATCGAAAGAATAAAATTCATATTCTCTGCTATGTTTAGTTTTAGAGATTTATGTTCTAAGCCTAAAGTAATTCTTCTAGCTAAAATAGTAACGTGAACCCAAATATGTGTATAAATAAACCGTATGACTAATCTAATGATAACCAAAACAGTTTGCACTTCTTATAGAAGAAGTCTTCCAGAATCTGGTAAATGCATTTATCATTTCTTACAGCCTCTTGGGAACTTGAACTCTATTTGTAATATGCTCAGAGGCCGCTTTCCACAATGCTCAATGCTACCAGATGTTACCAAATGCCCAGATGTTGGGACTCAAGAAAACATCTGCAGGACTTGATGGGTCTTTAACCCGTCAATTGGATGAGTTAATATATTGCATCAAGGCTGCCACAAAGGTGAGATTCTGACTTTTTCCCAGTTACTGGGCTGAGTTATGGAGGAAAAGAGAAAACTAAGAAGTTTCTAGGAAATTTCATGGTTAGCTGGTTTGAAGCTTAGGGGAAAAAGCCTATAGAACCGTTTGGACTTTCAAGAGTATGTATAAAGTCTTCTGAACTGCTGCCTTTTCTAGCATTCATCACAAGAGTGATTCACATCAGGAACAATCTAGCATTATTGTCTTCTCACCCTAACTTTGATTCATTCTTATTTGTCACTTTGTTTGAGAGTTCAGCGTGAAATATTTCCCCTTGTACTGTCTAGAACCATATATATTGAATCAAAGAGATTTCTGATGCAGAGAATAAATATGTGTGTGTGTGTGTGTGTGATATGTGTGAAAAGGAAGCTGTATCTTTAAGTGGATACACTAATATTAAAAGGAATGTATAATTAGAGTAGAAAATTTATAGGGTACTGGGCAGTGATTCAGCATTAACTGTATCAACTAGAAGGGAACATAACATGACACTTGCCATAACTATGTCATTAGACCCCGTGACAGGCTGTTTCACTTGGGGCACCCTGGATGGGGACACCCTAAGGAACCCAGCCCAGGCAGCCCCAAGCCTCCAGAACTCAACCACCGCCATGCTCATGGCCACTCTCCACACGCTTGGGTCGAGTCTCACCCGAGTGAACCCATTCCTGGACCTTGTGGCTGCATTTGCAGCCGCGCAACACTTCAAACCACACACCCTGCCCATACTCCAAGAGTACCGCACCATATTTGATGTGGTTCAAAGTAGGAGGCAATCAATCTTAGAGGGAAATGTTTTTTTTACAGATATTATATGTAAAAGCACACAAAGCTCAACCTTTAACAACATGTTAAGTGATCTGTTATAGAAGGGCTTAATGGTCCCTGGGTGAAATACAACAATCTTCACCCTTTTTCCTCTAAGGATACTTTTGTGTAGCATTTTCAGCGGTTTTTCATAACAAACAATACAAAGTTCATTATTTCAGTTCTGCTTTGGGGCAGGGATTGGGGTTTGGGATGGAAACATCTGAAATATGGTAGTGGGAAGGTGTAATTGTGGTAGAATTGTGTTTGAACATTAAATGTAATCAAATATAGTGAACTACTTTATAAAATAAAAAATTTAAAAGTGTATTAACTATTTAGTACTACAAACAGCATTTTATAGATTATGCCATTGTCATCTGCATTTTACAGATAATAAAACTGAGATCCATCGTATGAAAGCAGTTTGCTCAATTTATTTAGTTGGCATATAGGATTTGAATCTAGAGATCAATTAATGAATAACAGTCGTGCCATTGAACATTATTGGAAAGCTCCTAGAGAGACAGGTTCATTCTGCCAACTTAGAGTTGACTTAGTTCTCAGGCTTTAAACTGAAGACTTAGAATTTTCTGAAGCTTGACTCCAACTCATTGTGGGCTTTGCTTTCTTTCCTATTCAGTCTGCCATCTCTCAGCTTTACTGGCAAGATAAAAAAAATGAATTGACTTTTTACGCTGGTCTAACAAGGCTTTGCTTCCTAGGTTTCTCCTATTGACCAGTGATTCTTGGAAACCTTATTGGTGTGATTTCATGTGCTTTCAGAAGAAGCCAGGCCCATATTTATGCTATATCATGTGTTAAATAAATGATACAGACTAATTTTAACTCAGTGAACATATCAGAGATCTTCTAATCACATTTCCTAATGCGTTGATCCAGATTTTGTGTCCAGTGCTGAGAGGGTGGTCTTGGCCTGGGATCTGTAGCACCCCCAATGTTTGCTTTATTCTGTAAAAGGAATCTGATTAAAGAAGATTAGTATAACAAATACAATTTTTTTCTGCTAAGTTTTCTGCCAGAGAAACAGAATATTGTTTCAGAACATCTTATCTTGGGAACAAGCCTCTTTGAGATGACTGGGGTTAATGAGGGCACAGGCAGGGGTCACAGGCAACGCTGGGTACAAAAATGAAGGAGAAAGAAACTTAAACCCTTCTATATGGAAATCAAAGAACAAAACCAGGGATTTAAAAATTCATGGGGATATTGTATGACTGAAATGTAATCATGAACAATTTTGTAGTGTTCTATCTCATGGTGATTCAATGAAAAAAGGTAAAAAAAACTTTAAAGGAGAAAACTGAATTCCAGGAAAGGGGTAGCACTAATATGCCATGGATTTAAAGTTTTGCCAGAACACTGGTGGATGAAACCAGCCAGTTTTCCCTTCAGCTTCTAGTTAGAGAGGAAACTTCTAGAGCTAGTCCCACAGGAGAAAATAACATGTGACCCAAGATCAGAAAATAAAACTCTGTCCAGCATGCCTCCATTGGGAGTGATACAGATGTATGAAGCACTTACTCTTTAGAAATAAATAAAGGGCAACTTCAATATAAAAACTAATATCACTTCCTAATTGGGAAATTTGTGATTAGATTTAAGTATCTGCTAGAGAGCTCCTAAGACTGGTATGTAGCTGAACTCATGACTGTGGTTTACATCAGGGGAAGAGTTAGATGCAAAATCAGCAGAGGAGAAGGGTGTGTAAAGTGGAAACTAGAGGAAACGAGGCACAGGTGGTCCAGGGTCTTTTTGCATGGAACAACTGGGCATGCTTCATTTTTTCAAATCCTGAGAAGTGTGAAATAGTGCCCATCTGGAAGCTTGGCGATGCTCACGTGTGAAAATTAGCTAAGCAAGTACCCAACCTCCTGATTTCCAAAAGGACAGCTGGTCCAGAACAAGCTGCATTGTAGAAGAAGCTGGGAGGCAGTGAGACAGCCATCCCTTACGATGATGGGGACCATCCTGGAATCCAAGTTCCTGGATAGAAATCAAAGGCTCTCTTGGCAAAAAGGCTTTCCAAAGACATGATGGTTAATTCTTTCCTGCTGAAGTTCTAAATAGCATGACTGCTGAGAGAACACTGACCTACAGATAAACTGAGTATAAATTGTCAAGCAATGTGATTTCTAGAGAGAGACACAAAGTGGCCCTTAAAATAATTTGATTAAGAGACTGGGGAGACAGTACAGGGCATAAGGCTCTTGCTTTGCATGGGTCAAACCCTTACTAAATCTTGAGATTTTTTTTTATATGGTCCCCAGAACACTATGAGGAGTGATCCCTGAGCACAGAGCCAGGAATTCCGTGAGCACCACTGGACGTGGTCCCTACCCCAGTAATACTAATGTAATCAAAGTCCCTGAAGGTAGGAAAAATCTTACTCAATCCATGAGGGTATATCACTGCCTCCATTCCCTTCCTCCCACCCACCCTCACCTCTGCTCTGAATTTGACAGCACACGTCATCTGAACATGAACTCTTGCATTTTACAATAACACAGCACATTGTCTTCTGGGATAACATTTGCAAATTCTTTGGCCTTTTGGCTACTATTTAAAGGTAGACTTCTTACTAGACTTGCAGAATATGGAGACATTTCAAAGTCTCACTGCAAGTGTCCATATAGGGTTTTTGTTCTCCATACTCGTTAACTATTAATGTGACATGTTCAGACAGTGCGACTCCATTTGTTTCTGTGGTGACAGCGACTCTGAACATGGTATGTCAAGTGTGTCATTAAACCTGAACTTCTCTAAATTCCATACTTCTGGTCTCATAAGCAACAAAATGAGGTTTTCTTTTCAGTCTTTGGAAAATAACAGATCTATTTTGGAATGGGACTAGAAATGACACGCCTATAATCAGAGATTCTACAGATGCAAAAGACCTTATTAGGTCATCTTGTTTGCAGCTGGTTCTTCTCGGAACAGTCACCAGAGCTCAAACGGAGGCAAACTCAGATATTTGATATATCTCTGCAAAAGCTCTGCTGCAGTTTGATCAGGTCAGACCTTGCACCTAGTTACTAGTTACCTGTCAGAGAGCTATTCCACACACTTGCTAGGAAGGCAATGTTTTATTGAGATTAGGAGAAAGAGAGCTGGGGCAAGAGCTTCTCAGGGGAAGAATGAAGTAAAATTCTGCAGAAGGGCCATGGGGAAGAATGCTCAAGGAGGAGTAGCAAGTGAGCAGGTACTGGAGGGAATTCAGGGACTTAAGGGAGTTAGAGAAGGAGGGAACAGCTGATGCCCACTAGGGTTTATTGTTGAAGACATTGATCAGGAAAATCCAAAATGTGAGATTAAGAGCATCACAGAAAATTATTTCAGACTATGGGTTACCTTTCATTATCATGCCATTCGCCCACTGCCAGCAAGTCACATACTTATCATACCAACAAATAGCAGGGCATCTAGCTTTGAGTTGCCCCAGCCTTGGGTGTGGTCCCTCCCCCAATAATAGTAATGTAATAAAACTCTGGAGGTAAGACAAATCCTACCCAACTTCTTGGAGTCTTTCTGAGATAAGAAACAAGACTAAATTAATGAGCTCTTTGTTGGAAATAACAGAAAGGTGCAAAGCATTCTACTATTCCTTGCATTAGTTTTTAACATCTAATGTTAAATGTTAATGTGTTGTGGCACATTCATTTAATATTTGAGGGGAAAGTATCTATACATAACTTTAAAGGTTAAATCAAAGGACCCCAGGGTTTTCAGTTTTCCCTCACTCCCTACTACACTCTCTCCTTTTCTTAAATTATTTTACCTTATATTAATTAAAATGTTTCTCTGTACCAGGTACCTTTCCAGTTCTGGGTCCTTATGTTTATGGATGATAAAATATATGTGATTTCAATATCACTTACTAGAAGGGAAAAGCCTACAAAGATCGAAGAACAGGGTGTGGAGGTCGTATATTCTAATTCAGTTCAAGTGAAAAATTTTTTACGGGAAACGACATGCAGTCTGAAATATGTAGATACTTTTTCCCATTATTTTAATGAAAAAATATGACCCATGTAAGTTGCATGGAACACATCTGAAATAACTTACCTGCTAGTATGTGAAATGCTGTTATAGTTAGCAGACCACCAAAATTAGTTCTAGCTGCTGGAAAGGAAGACCCCTGTCAGGAGCTAAATATGTGCTGGGATACTTAATTTCTACAAAGTGATTGACTTTTTATCTTTAACATTTTTTAATAAAATATCCATGAGATAGACTATTACAAAGCTGTTCATGATTGGGTTTCAGTCACATAATGATCCAAAACACATCCCTCCACCAGTGCACACCTCCCCCCACCAGTGTCCCCCATCTCCCTCCCCCATCTCCAAACACAACCCTCCCCAGCTTTTCTTCCCCACCATCACCATTTCTCTATAGCAGGCTGCCCCCCGCCTCATTTTATGTATTACGGCTTGCAATACAGGTACTAAGAGATCATCATGTTTGTTCAGGGAGTTTGGTAATTTTACTGGGAAGGTACTTATATTTGCTTAAAATTTTTTTAAATTAAATTGCTCTGAGATCGACCCTTACAAAGCTGTTCATGATCAGAATGGTTATGTTTTAGACATACAGTGTTCTAACACCCATCCCTCCATCAGTGTACACTTCCCAGCACCAGTCTCCCCAGTTTCCTTCCTATCACCCCCATCCTCCACTCCCCCACTCCCCATCCCCCAAACTGCCTCTATGGCACTCATTCTTATTCTTCTTGTTCTTGTTCTTGTTCTTGTTCTTCTCCTCCTCTCCTCCTCCTCCTCCTCCTCCTCCTCCTCCTCCTCCTCCTCCTCCTCCTCCTCCTCCTCCTCCTCCTCCTCCTCCTCCTCCTTCTTCTTCTTCTTCTTCTTCTTCTTCTTCTTCTTCTTCTTCTTCTTCTTCTTCTTCTTCTTCTTCTTCTTCTTCTTCATCTTCTTCTTATTCTCCTCCTCCTCCTCCTCCTCCTCCTCCTTCTCCTTCTCCTCCTCCTCCCCCTCCCCGTCCTCCTCCTCCTCCTCCTTCTCCTTCTCCTCCTCCTCCTCCTCCTCCTCCTCCTCCTCCTTCTCCTTCTCCTCCTCCTCCCCCTCCCTGTCCTCCTCCTCCTTCTCCTTCTCCTCCTCTTCCTCCTCCTCCTCCTCCTCCTCTCTCTCCCTCCTCCCTTTTGGTCATTGTGGATTGCAATACAGATATTGAAAGGTTATTAAAAGTAGTTACCTACTTTTAGCACTCCGTTCTTGTCCAATGTATCATTTCCAGCTACTATTTTCTATTATACTGTTCTCTATAGCTATTATACTGTTCTCTTCTCTATCTTACCTACCTTTCATCACAACACTTGTGGTTGATTCCAACAATTGACAGTCTTCCTAGCCCCTGTTTTACTTGACTATGGATATTAGTCTTCATATATATGTGTATATACACACACACACACACATATATATGCACACACACTCACACACATACATAATATATTTTTATATACCAAATGAATGAAGTCACTATATCTGTCCCTCTCCTTCTGGCTCATTTCACTTAGCATAATATTCTCCATGACACTCTACATCCATTTATAGGCAACTTTCATGACTTCATTTTCTCTAACAGCTACATAGTACTCCATTGAGGAGATGTGCCATCATTTCTTTATCCATTCGTCTATTCTTGGGAACTCCAGGTTCTGGCTATTGTGAATAGTGCTGCAATGAACATAGGGGTGCAGATGGTGTTTCTGCAGTGTGTTTTTGCTCCCCCAGAGTATATACCCAGAAGTGTTATTGCTGGGTCAAATGGGAGCTCAAATTCTAGTTTTTCTTAGGAATGTCCACATTGTTTTCTAAAAAGACTGGACCAGTCGGCATTCCCACCAACAATGAAGAAGAGTCCCTTTCTCCCCACATTCATGCCAGCACTGGTTACTCTTGTTCTTTTGAATGTGTGACAGTCTGTGTGATATCTCATTGTTCTAGTCTGCATATCACTGATGATTAGTGATCAAGAGCATTTTTTAATGTGTCTTTTGGCCATTAGATTTTAAAAAAAAATTTTTATTAGTGAATCACCGTGAGGTAGTTACAAACTTTCGAATTTTCATGTTTGCATTTCAGTCATACAATGTTTGAGTACCCATCCCTCCACCAGTGACCATTTCCTCATGTCCTCTTTTATTTCGTGAGTAGTGTTTTGTAGTTTTCTTTGTACAGGTCCTTTACCTCCTTAATTAAGCTGATCCTGAGGTGCTTGATTTTCTGAGGCATGATTGTTAACGGGATTGTCTTTTTCATGTCACTTTCTTCTCTCTAATTATTTGCATATAGGAAAGCCATGGGCTTTTTTGTATTGATTTTATAGCCTGCAACTTTACTATACAAGTCTATTGTTTCTAGGAGTTTCTTGGTAGAGGTCTTAGGGTTCTCTAAATATAGTATCATATCACCTGCGAATAGTGAGAGCTTGATTTCTTTCTTTCTTACCTGAATGCCCTTAATATCTTTTTCTTGCCTAACCACTATTGCAAGTACTTCTAATATATATTGAACAGAAGTGGTGAGAGTGAGCATTCTTATCTCATCCCTGATCTTAGAGGGAAGGATCTTAGTTTTTACCCATTGAGGATGATGCTTCCCATAGGCTTGTGGTAGATGGCTTTGATTATATTGAGAAAAACGCCTCCTATGCCCATTTTACTGAGACTTTTCATCATAAACGGGTGCTGGATCTTGTCAAATGCTTTCTCTGCATCTATTGATACGATCATGTGGTTTTTATCTTTTCTTTTGTTGATATGATGGATTATTGTTGATTGATTTCCAACTGTTAAACCATCCTTGCATTCCCGGGATGAGTCCTACTTGGTTGTGGTGTATGATCTTTTTGATGAGTTGTTGAAGCCTATTTGCTAATATTTTGCTGAGAATCTTTGCATCAGTGTTTATCAAGAATATTGCCCTGTAGTTTTTTTTTTTTTTGTGGTGTCTCTGCTTGCTTTTGGTATTAGAGAGATATGAGCCTCATAGAAACTGTTTGGGAGAGGTTTTTTTTTTTTTTTTTTTTTTTTTGTATACCAAAGCTGAGAAAACTTTTATTACATGAGAGCAAAAGAAAGTAATTTACTTACTTTGGAAATACCTGTTTTCTTTCTTTTTTTTTTTAAATTTATTTATTTTTAATTAGAGAATCACCGTGAGGGTACAGTTACAGATTTATACACTTTTGTGCTTATACTTCCCTCATACAAAGTTTGGGAACCCATCCCTTCACCAGTGCCCATTCTCCACCACCCGTAAACCCAGTGTCCCTCCCACCCTCCCCAATCCCATCTCCCCCCCACCCCACCCTGCCACTGTGGCAAGGCATTTCCTTCTGTTTTCTCTCTCTAATTAGCTGTTGTGGTTTGCAATAAAGGTGTTGAGTGGCCGCTGTGCTCAGTCTCTAGCCCTCATTCAGCCCGCAACTCCCTTCCCCCACATGGCCTTCGACTACAATGTAGTTGGTGATCGCTTCTCTGAGTTGACCTTTCCCCGGAATGTGAGGCCAGCCTCGAAGCCATGGAGTCAACCTCCTGGTACTTATTTCTACAGTTCTTGGGTGTTAGTCTCCCACTCTGTTATTCTATATACCATAGATGAGTGCAATCTTTCTATGTCTGTCTCTCTCTTTCTGACTCATTTCACTCAGCATGAAACTTTTCATGCCCATCCACTTGACTACAAAATTCTTGACCTCCTTTTTTCTAACAGCTGCATAGTATTCCATTGTATAGATGTACCAAAGTTTCCTCAACCAGTCATCCGTTCTGGGGCATTCGGGTTTTTTCCAGATTCTGGCTATTGTAAACAGTGCTGCGATGAACATACATGTGCAGATGTTGTTTCGATTGCACTTTTTTGCCTCTCTGGGATATATTCCCAGCAGTGGTATTGCTGGGTCAAATGGGAATTCAATATCTAATTTTTTGAGAGTCGTCCAAATTGTTTTCCAGAAGGGCTGAACCAGTCGGCATTCCCACCAGCAGTGAAGAAGGGTCCCTTTCTCCCCACATCCTCTCCAACAGCGGTTGCTTTTGTTCTTTTGGATGTGTGCTAGTCTCTGTGGTGTGAGGTGGTATCTCAAAGTTGTTTTGATCTGCATCTCTCTGATGATTAGTGATGCAGAGCACTTTTTCATGTGCCTTTTGGCCATTCGTATTTCTTCCTTGGTAAAGTTTCTGTTCATTTCTTCGCCCCATTTTTTGATGGGGTTGGATGTTTTCTTCTTGTAGAGTTCAACCAGTGCTTTATATACCATTGATATCAACCCCTTATCTGATGGGTATTGTGTAAATATCCTTTCCCATTCTGTGGATAGTCTTTGTATTCTGGTCACTGTATCTCTTGCGGTGCAGAAGCTTTTTAGTTTAATGTAGTCCCATTTGTTGATCTCTGTTTTTACTAGATTGCTTAGTTCCGTGTCACCTTTGAAGATACCTTTATCTTCAATATCGTGGAGGGTTTCGCCGACCTTGTCTTCAATGTACCTTATGGTTTGTGGTCTAATGTTGAGGTCTTTAATCCATTTTGATCTGACTTTTGTGCATGGTGTCAGGTCAAGGTCTAAACCCATTTTTTTGCATGTGGTTGTCCAGTTGTGCCAGCACCATTTGTTAAAGAGGCTTTCCTTGCTCCACTTCACATCTCTTGCTCCCTTATCAAAGATTAGATGGTCATACATTTGGGGTTGTGTGTAGGGATATTCCACCCTGTTCCATTGGTCTACGGCTCTGCCTTTGTTCCAGTACCATGCTGTTTTAATTGTTACTGCTTTGTAGTAAAGTTTGAGGTTGGGGATGGTGATGCCTCCCATCATCTTTTTTGGGAGAGTTTTTGTTTCTTCAAATTTCTGGAAAATCTTGAGAAGAAATGGCAATAGGTTCTCTTTAAATGTTTGGAAAAGTTCGCTAGTGAATCCATCTGGACCTGGACTTTTGTTTTTGGGAAGACTTTTGATTACAGTTTCAATTTTATTGATATTAATAGGACTATTCTGGTATTCTAGATCCTCTTGATTCAGCTTTGAGAGATTATAGGAATCCAGGAATTTATCCATTTCTTCTAGGCTCTCTTGTTTTGTGGCATACAGACTTTCAAACTAGTCTCTGATGATGTTTTGTATTTCTTTGGTTTCTGTTGTGATATCCCCCTTTTCATGTCTGATTAGGTTTTTTAGGGTTCTCTTTCTCTTTCTTTGTGAGTCTTACTTGTGCTTTATAGATCTTTATTTTCTCAAAGAACCAGCTCTTGGTTTTATTGATATTTTGGATTGTTTTTTTGGTTTCCATGTCATTAATTTCTGCTCTAAGTTTTGTTATTTTTTTCCTTCGGCCTGGTTTGGGGTCCTGTATACTTTCTGCAACTCATCTTCAAACTCACTGCTTCTATCTTCGACTGTTGTCATTATACTATTGAGAGCACCCACTGAGATTTTAATTTCATCCACCAATTTTTTTAGTGATGCTTTTGTTTGTTTGTTTGTAGTTTCTAGCAGGGGAGCGCAGCTACTCGTATACCCTCGACTGAAGACCGGTCCGTCTCTATTCTTGGAAGGCCATCCTCTTCGACCGAGCGCGGAGCTTCGGGAGGGACGCACATGGAGCGGTGAGGGAGGAAGGGGACACCTGCCTAGCCAGCAAGATCAGCTGAATCAACCCTGGCGATTAATGGGGTAACAGATGTCGCAGCCAGATCGCCCTCACATCCAGAGAGTCTCTTGCCCGCACACCTGGCTGTCTTCCCCGGGGCCTATCAGAGGGGATGGGCTCCAGTTTCCTTCCCCACCCTGAGCAGAGCTCCCGGCAGCCAAAGACCACCGGAACCTAGCTACAGCCATGCTGGAGGCCCCTCTCCACATGTTCGGACAGGCCTCATGCATGAAGGTGACGGCAGAGGAACCCAGGTGTGTGTAATCCCATCAACGGCCAACATCCAGAGAGAGACTTAAAAGCAAGCTCTCAGAAGAGAGTGATGCAGAGAGTCTCTTGCCCGCATGCCTGGCTGTCTTCCCCAGGGCCCCTCGGAGGGGATTGGCTCCAGCTTCCCTCCCCACCCCGAGCAGAGCTCCTGGCGCCCGAAGACCACTGGAACCTAGCTACAGCCATGCTGGAGGCCCCTCTCCACATGTTCGGACAGGCCTCATGCATGAAAGTGCCGGCAGAGGAACCCAGGCGTCTGTAATCCCATTAACAGCCAACATCCAGAGAGAGACTTAAAAGCAAGCTCTCAGAAGTGAGTGGCCACTTTGCGTCCGCGCGATATTTTTAGCCTTCTTCTCCCTCTAGGAGAAACTGGCAATCTTCTCAGAGTTTCCTGCCCCCATGGGACAGCCTTGCAAGCTTCCCATGGTGTATTCATATACAAAATTTAGTAACAAGCTGGATCTCATTCCCCTGACACTGAAGAGCCCCCAGTGCAACATTGTTAGGAGGGTTGAGTTGAGATAGACTTCTAAGATCTCAGGGACAGGACGAAATGAGATGTTACTGAGCCCACCCGAGAAATTGGTGATTAACGGGATTTCATGATGGCGTGATCGTGATTGTGATCGCTTTTGTTTGTAGCTTTCTTATTTCTGCTTTTATTTCTTCCTGTATTTTCCTGGCTATCTATTCCACTGTTCTTTCATATCTGTAAAAAACATCTGCCAGGGGGTGACTGGGGGAGAGCCCCAGCAACTCTCCCTGTTGGCCGTCCCCGGTGTTCAGGGGGTTGGTTCTGGGATACTTGCCCAGCCCGAGCCATGGGGCAGACGGAGGAGGAAAATGAGGGACAAGCTGGTTGATTGATCAGTTGCTGTTTATTCCATGCACTCTTGTCTCTCTCTCTGCATCTCTCCTGGCTCTCTATCTCTTCCTCCAACCCACTCTTCCAGCCTAGTTAAATCCCCTCAGCATGAGGGGGTTAGGGCTTACACATAGGTGTGGTCACAATCAATAGGGTTAAAGTTCTTTCCCTCAGGGGATGCTGCTTTAGGACAGATACTCTTTCAGCAGGACAACTCACCCAAGGGCAGAATCCCATGAGTGTGTTTCTCCTCACCTTCTCTAGCAAACATATAAGCATTCATAATATTAATCATTTTGTATGGACACAGTAAAAGATGCATTAAGCTTATAGAATTGCTTTCCTGGGGTCACCTCGATCTCAGACTACAGTGCTCAGGCCAGATTAGTCTTTCCTATCCCTAGCAGTGTCCTAGTCTCATCGTTACTTTTGGATCACGACAGCATTTGTCCATGATCAAGCTCTCAACTTATAGTTAAGAATTAGACACTTTGGCCAGACCCATCTTGATGCCAGTGTAGCACATAACTCACCGCTTGCCCAGGGTCCATCCTGTCCCTCGTCAGGACCCTGTTTTTGGGGTGCTAAGAACTGAGGGCAACTGAGGCTTAAGTCGAGAAAGTAGATGCCCAGGAATGAATAATATTTGAAGCCAATTAAATCCCATTACAAAAGCATAATATTGTCTTCTTGTGTCTATACAAAAAAGACATTGCTTTAAAGTAAACTATTCAAAAGAAGACACAAGGAGAGGAGAAAGGCAATATTAACTTACAATATAAGTTCAGTGTCCTAGAAAGATCTGACCTTAAAAATTAAGAGTCTGATTAGGGGGGAAAAGCTGATTAACTGTTTGGGGAAGAGAGCATAGAGAAGTGGTTACAGATAGACAAAGGAATGGGAGTGACTCGAGAGCACCTTGATGGGTGTGACTGGGATAAACCTAAGCCCCTTGTGGCAATGGGGAAAGGACACAGCAATGTCATCCTACACATATACTTTTGTATTTTATGGGATATTTGTTCCACTGTTTCTTTGAGCTCATTAAACATCCTCACCATTTCATCTCTGAATTCTTTATCAGAGAGATTGTGTATATAGGTATTCCCTGTTGAAGCTTCAGGGCTCTTTTCTTCCTCCACTCCTCATGACGGGTTCTGCGCTGTTTCCTCATGTTGCTGTACTAGGATGGAGGTGGGTCCCTCCAGTTCACTATCAGCATGCCCCTCTCACTGCCAGGGAGGATACCAGATAAGCTCAGCTGATGGTGGTCTCCTCTTCCCCTTCTTAGGTGCTCCTGTGTGATTTTTGTGGGGTCTTTAAAAGAACACATCCCCTGAAGCTGCTAGATGATTCTTTTAGATTAGACTTGTACAAATTCTAATGTTCACCATTATTTTGGTGAGTTTGGGGAGTATTTTGATTGGAATAGGGTTGTGGACTATTGGCCTAATGTGGTGGGGTAGCCAGGTGCCCTGGTGAGAGTTACATAATGGAAGTGAGATATGAATGCAATGCATATAAAAGGGAAATAAACTAGAAGCTTCTGCCCTCCTCCAATGCTGTACCTGTGGGTGAGGTGCCGTGTTGGTGCCATTTCCGGGTTACCGTTCTACTTTTGGAGTACTTTTATTTTATTATTTTGAAAAATTTATTTTCAAAGAGTTGTTCACAGTAATTAATTACATTCAATATTTCAACACCAGTCCCACCACCATTACACTTTCACACCACCATTATTTTGATTTTTCTCACCATCACCCAAGCCTGCCCCAAAGACAGATGCTAACTAGTTTATTTTGTATTGCTTGTTATGAATAATTGAATGAAAATGATCTGAAAAGATTTCCTTAAGGGAAAGTGTGTGAAAATTATTGTATCTCATCTTGAAGCCATCAAGCCCCTGAATTGTAGCATTGTAGCACTGTCATCCCATTGTTCATCGATCTGCTCGAGCAGTCACCAGTAATTTCTCTATTGTGAGACTTGTTGTTACTGTTTTTGGCATATCGAATATGCCACAGGTAGCTTGCCAGGCTCTGCCCTACAGGCGAAATACTCTCAGTAGTTTGCTGGACTCTCTGAGAGGGACAGAAGAATTGAACCTGGGTCGGTCATGTGCAAGGCAAATGCCCAACTTGCTTACACTAACTGGAATGCCCCAGTTATGCTATCCCTCCAGTCCTAAGCCCTGAGTTAGAGATCATTAACATGTTATTAGAGTTTGAGTCTATGTGCTAAGACACACACATATTATATGTACATATATAAATATTTTATCAAGATTGGTTGTCTTCTACATTGTACCCATCAAATGTGGTGTTCTACTCTTGGTATATCAGTGACATAATTGTATGAAATATTGCGTGGTCACTTTTGTGGGACACTTTTAAAACCACAGTTTTTTTTTTTTTTAAATTTATTTATTTTTAATTAGAGAATCACCGTGAGGGTACAGTTACAGATTTATACACTTTTGTGCTTATACTTCCCTCATACAAAGTTTGGGAACCCATCCCTTCACCAGTGCCCATTCTCCACCACCCGTAAACCCAGTGTCCCTCCCACCCTCCCCAATCCCATCTCCCCCCCACCCCACCCTGCCACTGTGGCAAGGCATTCCCTTCTGTTTTCTCTCTCTAATTAGCTGTTGTGAAAACCACAGGTTTTAATACCTGTTTTAATACCTCTTGCTTAGGTATTCATTTGGGCACCTTAGCCAAGGAGGGACCTTCCAGTTCACTGTCAGCATGCCGCTCAAAGCCCATGACCCTTAAATTAATTTTTTATATTTTATTTATTTTTAATTAAAGAACTGTAATTTCTTTAACTGGAGCAATATCACAGCGGGTAGGGCATTTGCCTTGCATGAAGCTGACCAGGTCCGATTCCTCCGCCCCTCTTGGAGAACTTCGCAAGATATTGAGAGTATCTTGCCCGCACAGCAGAGCCTGGCAAGCTACATGTAGTGTATTCTATATGCCAAAAACAGTAATAAGTCTCACAGTGGAGATGTTACTGGTGCCCACTTGAGCAAATTGATGAGTAATGGGATGATAATGATATAGTGATACAGTGATTTCTTTTTTATTGAAGAACTGTGATTTACAAAGTTATTGATAGTTGAGTTTTAGGTATATAATGGTTCAACCCCAATCCCACCACCAGTGTCAACTTCCCTCCACCAGTGTTCCCGTACTCTCTCCCCGCCTGACCCCCACCTTCGTGCCTGTCAACTTAACAAGCACATTACAAAGTTCCAGTGGTTGCCCTTTAGATATCATATTTTCAGTGTTGTTGAGCTGTATTTTCGATATGTGGCTCCATATCATCAGCATAACTGAAGCCTGTTTCTGTTTCTGTGGATGGCTTTATATTTTGGTTACTGAAGTCTCTTGCCCACGCGCCTGGCTGTCTTCCCTGGGGCCCCCTCAGAGGGAATGGGCTGCAGATTCCTTCCCCACCCCTAGGAGAGCTTACGGTGGCCAAAGACCTCCGGAGCTTAGCCACAGCCATGCTCAAGGCCCCTCTCCACACATTTGGACGAGTCTCACACATGAAGGTACCGGCAGAGGAACCCAGGTGTGTGGGACCCGGGGCTGAGATCTCCAAACTTGCTCAGATCAGGACTGGGCCTCTTCTGCCCAGATTTCCCATTTCCCAGTAGCTAGGCAGTCACACTCAAGGACTCCCCACCCCCCGCCCCCCCGCCCCCGAGCCATGTAATCCCATCAATGGCCAGCATCCAGTGACTTAAAAGCAAGCTCCTGGAAGCGCTCGGACGCTTTGCGGCTGTGCGATATCTTATAGCCTACTTCTCCCTTCTGGAAAACTATGGGAGTTTCCTGCCCACATGAGAGAGACTTGCAAGGTGCCCATGGTGTATTAATATGCTAAAACCAGTAACAAGCTGACCCTGAAAGAGTCTCCAATACGGCATTGTTGGGAAGGATGAGTAGAGAGAGGCTTCTAAAATCTCAGGGCTTGGATGAATGGAGACGTTACTGAGACTGCTCTAGAAATTTGATGTTCAACGGGATGATGATGATGATGATGATGTTTTAATAATCATCAACTAGATGCCATTGTAAGTTTATGTGCTTTATTTTATTCATTTATTTATTTGTTTATTTTGTTGATTGCCAACTTTGTTTTGGCTTACAGATAATTTATTTGTGGATCACTTTGATATTGGTGAGGCTTGCATTTAAGTTTGTTATTGTAAGTTTAAGATGCTTTTTAACCTAGAGTAAATTTAATTCTGATAGTAAGGCATAATCATGCTGAAGATTCTATTTAACCTCCTGCACCTCGTATTTTCCCTGTGTGGTTGGTGGGAATGTGATCTTTACCTGTGTTATAGGAATTACTCAGAGATTTCTTTCCAGAGCTTTTTCACTTCCTGCTTTGGGTGTTTTTGTTTGTTTGAGTTTTTTTTGTCTGTTTGTTTTTGGTGTTGTTTTTATTTGTTTCTGTATTTTGGACCATGCCCAGGAGTGTTTAAGGCTTACTCCTGGCTCTGTGCTCAGGAATCATTCCTGATGGTACTCAGGGAACCATCAGAAGTGCTGAGGATTAAACTCAAGTCAGTAGTGTACACCTTATTCACTGTACTATTTTGCCAACCCTTCCTAGTGGATTTTAAACCCATAAATATGTAGCTAACTTGCCACAGTCTCCAAAAAACCCTCTATAGCTCTCCAAAGCTCCCTCTGGGAAGCTTCTTTTTTCCATTAGTGGGTACTACTAAATTTAATGGGCCTGTGCATTCCTAAACTGTGTTATTGTTGCATCTGAGTGTTACCACCTGAATTTTGGTTCTGCTTCCTGCATTACAACCCTACAACTGCCTCTGGGCTGTAAATTGGGGCAAGGCAATTATACGGCTCCCCACATTTGTTTGCTTTTCCTCAAAGAGCACAGTCTTGGGCTGCCTGCTTCCCAATGCTTAAAAACAGTTGTTTTTAATATGCTGCTGGGTTTATTGGTTGTTAATGGCAGAATTGAGATTCATGTAGCAATCACTACATTTATTGTTGAAAGTAGTAACCAGACAGACTGTTTTGGGGAATCAGGGAGATTTAAAGTTTGGAACATGAGCTTCAGTTTAAGAATTTCATAAGTGGAGGAGCAACTGGGATATATATATATATATATATATATATATATATATATATACACACACACACACACACACATATATATGTATATAAGAAGAGGTTTGATGTTGTTGAAAATAGGTGCAATTATCTAAAGCAGGATTTTAGAGCTTTAATCCTGGGAGATTAAACATAAAAAGGGGAGTGAAAGAGTATGGACTGATTCCGGGTTCTCAGGCTTTTTCTCTGGGTTCTGTAACCAATTGATTAAGTGAATTTGGAGAGCTACAGATCATCTTTCCCACTTAAGAAAAAAATGAAACGTTCAATCCATTTTTTCTTCCCTCTAAAATGTAATTTGATATATCTAAAGTTATTTTTTGGTAACTTAATGCATATCTTAATAAATTCTTTGCTTTCCTATCTCTTTGACTTTTAAAAAGCATTTTACCAAAAAACTCTTTATGCTATTGTCTAGATCTGAAGTTCCCCTTTGCACTGTTTCTTTGTCCAAGTTTGCCAGTATTTCAAGATAAAAATCTAAAACATCCAGTTCTTCCAGAGATATCGGATGCTTATAGTAGTCCCTCCTACTTTTTTAAAGTGGGAAAGAGCCACACACCCAGTGGTCCTCAGAGGTTACTCCTGGCTCAGGACTTAGAAATTACTCTTAATGTGTTTGGGGAACCATTTCCTCCTATTTTGAATAACAATTTCCAAATTCCTAATAAGGAGCAGGTTCTACCTGATTCTAATGACAAACTTTATATACAGAAGTTTTTCTGTAAAGAAGTTTGGAGTTACAGAAATATAAAGATTTGTATAAATTAATAAAAGTATCATACCACAGGGAAAGAAAATTGCTAAAAAAGCAGGTTTTATTCTCAAATGAATAAATGGCATAGATTTTAAAAATCTAAATAACATTGGAAAATATCTTGTAACTTCATTACATGGCTTTAAATTCTATTTTACTGAGACTACCAAGGAGGAGGCAAGGTGAAGTAGAAAGGGAAGAGTTAGACGAGAAGGAAACAAGGACAGTCATGAAGGGGTGCTAGCTCTGTGACGGTGTGTTAGGGCAGTATCAACATCTTAGCACTATTGTGAACAATGTTACCTCAATAATAAGAAGAATCAAAGAGAAGTGCTGCAAGAGGGAATTTTAGGTCATGCATATGTATATATATACATATGTATATATATAATACACATATATATATATCTCACTTGTATCACTTGTCATCCTGTTGCTCATCGATTTCCTCGAGTGGGTGCCAATAACATCTCCATTCATCCCTCTTGCATACTAGTGTAGCCCAATGGCGTCTGCTTGCTCCAGGAATATGAAGAGCCTCAAACTGTTTGTTCAGGGTCTTGATGAAGAAGTCTGACCATCTCGTTGGTGGGCAGCCAGGCATTCTTTTGATGACGTCCTGTGGAATCCAGTTGGTAACAGCTCTAGCCCAGTGGTCAGCTCCAAATCGCATTACGTGTCTGGCCCATCTGATTTTCAATGTTTTGTTAAATGAGGCAGCATCCCTGATTCTCGATTGTTGACGGAGGTCAGAACTTCGGATTCCTTCTCTCACTTGAGTGAAACGTGATACTGCAAGCATAGCTCTTTTGATTCCTCTTTGGGAGACCCGAATATTTATCAGTGTACAAACATATATATATGTATATATACACACATATTCATATGTATAATTATACCAGTGTAAAACTAGTTTCAGAAGTAATGAATTGATTTTTGAAATGGTAGTGTAGGTTTGAATCATATACTGTACATATGAAAATATAATACAAAGCATAGGAACACCCCTAATGTCACTGTTCCAGGGTGCTGTTACCAACTGTCTGGAATATATTTGGTTCCCTTTGCCGATGTCTTTTTAGTATTCATACTTTGATATAATTGCTTCTTTAGTACACTTTAACTCTATGAGACTAGTGACCATACCCACCTTGTTCCAATGACATATTTTACACCTAGAAGAGTACCTAGTTTATAATAGTAAACAGATATTGGCTGAGTTTTTGAAACTAATAAGGAAAGAAAATAGTTCACTCACCAATGTGGATTTGTGAGAATTTAACATTTGGAAAAAACTTGATTTTTTTTTTCTTTAAAGAAATATTTTATTGAACCACCGTGAAAACAAGAAAAAAAATACAAAGCTTTCAGGTTTAAGTCACAGTCAAATACTGATTAAACCACCATCCCTTCACCAGTGCACCCGTTCCACCACCAAGAACCCCAATACACCCCCCTCCCACCCCACCCCCCATCTAAGTAGCTAATGATATTCCCATTATTCTCTATATATATTGAGTACATTCCATATTTCCATACAGAACTCACTATTATTGATTGGAAATTTTCCCCAACAATCAGGCCTGCTGAATAGGCATCATCTAATAATTTCTCTTCATTGCTAAGAGTGAAGACTTTGAGTCCGCAATAGCGGCCGCGCGGTTTTGGGTTTCTAATATTTTAGCTCAGTTCACAGTCAAAGTGGATGGCTGCAAGAATCTGCTCTGGTGCCAAAATGGGTTAGGAGACCTCAGGATCACAGTCAATAGGCGCGGAGGGTTTGCTTCTCGTGGCGCGGCTCCTGGTTCATCTCTGGGTGGAAGGCACGCCGGGAACGACCTCCCTCCCAGGACCACCTACAGGCTACGTCACTAAAGAAAGTCCTACCTCCTGGTGGAGGGGTCTTAGAGGGTGGCTCTCACCGCGTGGCTGCTGCCGCTGCCGCCATTTTCGCTCAGAAAAATGGGGTGGAGAGGGAAAAAAATCCCTCCCTGGGCTGCACGAGGTTGTAGCTCAGTTCACAGTCAAAATGCATGGCTCAAGCATCCGCTCTGGTGCCAAAATGGGTTAGGAGACCTCAGGATCACAGTCAATAGGCGCTGAGGGTTTGCTTCTCGTGGCGCGGCTCCCGGTTCATCTCTGGGCGGAAGGCGCGCCGGGAACGCCCCTTGAGTTTTTTTTTTTTTATCTCATATCATCTAGTTTACATTGATGACTTATAGAAATAATGTATAA
Organism: Sorex araneus; assembly: GCF_027595985.1. Taxonomy (NCBI): domain Eukaryota; kingdom Metazoa; phylum Chordata; class Mammalia; order Eulipotyphla; family Soricidae; genus Sorex; species Sorex araneus. The sequence continues at coordinate 21,447,678 of NC_073308.1, read as the reverse complement.
AATGTAACCATAACTATTCAGAAGGAAAATTAATGTTTTCTTTATTATCACAAAAATATAGTTTAACATAGGGAGAAATTAAAAAATGACATTATCCAGCAGCCACCACTCTCCAGGCCGCTTTCTGGACTACGCGGCTGCTTTGCGGCTGTGCGACACACCATAAGACACTTAATACCTATTTTCATTGAAGTTTCGTGAGAATTCAAGATGCCGCTCTGTCTAACGTTCATTGCCTTAAAGAAGGCCTTTGATTCTGTTGAGACTGAAGTGGTCATCAAAGCCCTAGCCAAATAGGGTATTCAAACTCAGTACATCAAGATCCTCTGCGAGCTGTATTATGAATTCGCCACCAGGATCTCACCATTCTACAAGGAAGTGATCATTGATGTAAAGAGAGGGTTTGGCAGGGTGATACCATTTCACCAAAACTCTTCAGTGCCACCCTCGAGAACATCATGTGATGATTGGAATGAGAAGAAATGGGAGTGAAGATAGACAGTTGACAACTACACCACCTCTGTTTCACTGATGACATCGTTCTAATAACACCAAACATTACAAGCCAAGCAGCACAAATGCTGCCAACTTCAACCACGAGTGTGGAAAGGTCGGACTGCAGCTGAATATCAGCAAAACAATGTTCATGAAAAATGAACTAGTCCCTGATGTTCCATTTGCTCTCAAGGAACAAACATCTCCGAATGCAGCAGCTATGTGTACCTGGGTCGAGAACTCAACATGAGGAACAACTTGGCACCAGAACTGTGCAGGAGGAAGAGAGCAGCGTGGAATGCCTTCAAGAGCATCAAAGAAGTGGTTAAAAAAGAACCTCTGACTCTAGGCACATCTTTTTGATTCCACCGTTCTTCCTGCACCAACATATGCCTCAGAGACCTGGACCCTACAAAAACAAGATGAGAACACTATTTGGGTATCCCAAAGAGGAATCAAAAGAACTATGCTTGGAGTGTCACGTTTCACTCAAGTGAGAGTGAAATTATGATAGACTAGTGGCCTATTGTCCTATTGGTTTTTGGATAGCTAGGATGTTGCTCATGGACATAGGTAATGAAGGCTGAGATGTAACAACAGAAGGAATCCAGAATTCTGACCTCCGTCGATGGTCAAGAATCAGGGATGCTATCTCGTTTACCAAGGCAGCAAAAATCAGATGGGCCAGACACGTAATGCGATTCAGAGATGACCACTGGACTAGAGCTTACCGATTGGATTCCACAGAATGTGGAATTCACCAATTGGATTCCACAGAATGTCAAAAGATCACATGGCCACCCACCTATGAGATGGTCAGACTTCTCCATCAAAACCCTGAATGAATGGTTTGAGTGAGGCTCTTCGTGTTCCAGGAGCAAGCAGATACCATTGGGCTACACTAGCACACAACAGGGACGAATGGAGACGTTACTGGCACCTGCCTGAGCAAATCGAAGATCAACGGGATGACAAGTGATACAAGTGACAGTTTGAGAGTATTAAAATCTGCACCTCATATGGTCCCCAAACACTACCAGAAATGATCCCTGAGCAGAGAGCCAGAAGTAAGCCCTGAGCATGCCTGGGTGTGGTTCAAAAACAAAACAACAGAAAACACATCCCATCTAGTTCTGGATGTCAGAGAAACCTTCTGGAAAGCTCACATATGGAATGTTCACACTTTTGAGAACAGAAAAAACTGGACCAGTAGCACTTGGTCCTAGTATAGGGTCCTGTCTCTGGAATCCATATAAAAATAACATTTTTATTTTCCTAAAACTGTTGTTTAATTATGTACACAAAGAAATTAAAGATTTTTTAAAAGTGACTTTATTTCCTTCAGCTAGAGCTTTTCAGAGGTACCCAACTGAGATCTGAAGCTTTCTTCACTTCTGTCTGACCAGCTGGTTTCTGCTCTTTTCTGTTGTTTGAATTTTCACACATGGGTTTCCTGAGTAATAGGAAATGTTTCACCTGGGCCAGCTGGCTCACTAAAATTATCCTTCAGATCCATATGAACCTCGGAAAATAGTATGCTTTGTCCTCTCTCCTACCTCTCCAACTCTTTTAGATTTTCTATTTCTTTTTTTCTCCCCAGTTTTATTTATTTTTATTTTTTTAATTTTATTTTTAATTGAGTTACCATGAGATACACAGTTACAAAGTGGTTCATGATCTGGTTTCAGTCATACAAAGATGCAACACCCATCCCTCCAACCAAATGTCCATATCCCACCACCAGTGACCCCAGTTTCACTCCTGACACCCCCGCTTTCCCCAACCTGCTTCTATGAATCTATGGCAGACACTTTCCTTCCTTCTCTTTCTCTCTCTCTCTCTCTTTCTCTTTCTGTCTCCCCCTTCTTCTCTTCAGTTTAAAAAAATTATTGACCAATATCATATTATAAGACTAAGGCTAACTGCCTGATAGTTTGGTTTATGAATCTTGTAAAGTGAGCATCATAATAGCTTCTGCTAAGGTCTACTTCTCACTGAAATGCAATAAGAAGGAAAGAAAGGAGAAAAGAAAATAGGGAATATATTTCCCCTTTTGATGAAAACCCTAGAATTTATTCTCCTAGGGAAACTGGAAATTTTGATGAAGGAAACTGGATCCTTGTGAAGGGATTGGTGTGGAACATTGTATGCCTGAAACTCAACCGTGAATAACCTCCTGCCCCTGTGATTCACAGTGATTCAACAAAAAAGTTTTAAAAGAATTGCATCTTGTGGCTATACTAACACAATCAAATTTTATACTATTCCCTCATTTATCTTATAACTAGAAGTTCGTTTTTTGGGCACACTTTACTCTAGTCCCCTCTCCTTTTCTCTTCTTGACTCTTTCTTCCCATACAATTCATCTCTGGGTTTTACTCTGACTGTCCTGGTCTTTGTCCTACCTGTTTCCTCCTGTCCTGCTCATATATTCATTGACCACCATGGGGGCATCTCTGTGTTCTCATGAGCTCTGAGACACTCCTGATATTTGCAACCTTGGGGACTCACACAACATTTCCTCTGGTGGAGTTCCTTCTGCCCTGCCAGTAAATGTGTTTGAGCATGAAACCACGAGCACATATTCATTTAGCATTTATTCAACAACTGTTCATTAAACATTGCCATGGTCTTGGCAGTTTCCTGGTCCTCAGGGAGCAAAGATGGATGAGGCATGAAGGAGTTTATAGTTTCTAATCAGAAAATAAAATAGCTCACATTTATTGAGCATTTACTAGGTGCTCATTAGTGTCCATTTTCTCAATGTTTCAATTCATCTGCACATCTGACCCCCCATTCCTTCCACTCATGCCCTACCCTTGCTCACACAGCAAGGCAGGTAATTTTATCCTCATTTATAGATGAGAAAGGAAAGTGCCTCCCATATTTACACACATTGTAGGCGGGATTTCAGGGATTATAAAATTTGCATTTGTAATTTTGCATTTGTACTCCAGGTTGACTGCAAAGAGCTGACCTCTTATATTATACCATCCATGCTTTGGGGTATATTTGCTTTTCCCAACCACATAGTCCCTGTTCAGTTATTTCCCTGGAAATGTAAGAGAGTTCTTGGAAAGTGGGACAAAGGAAACTAATTGCTCTTACACACATGGCTTTCAGGAGTCAAAATTGCTGCGTTTCTTTTGGAAAGCAATCTGGCAGAACAGATCAAAATACTTTAAAACTTTCAACCTAATTATAGCCCTTTTGGGACTCTTAACTCTGAAGAAAGAACCAAAAATAAGGAAGGAAGCTTGGTGCCTGAGGATGATCGCTGAAACATTCTACAGAGAGTTAGAAAATGTGCTTACATGGTATTCAGGAGTGCAAAGTTAATGTTGCATTCCCTTGTCTTTTTCCTAGAACTTACAGATCTTCCCATGAGTATTCGTTCTCTCCACACTCAGCTTGCACCATCCCCACATAGCCAGTGGGTAAAGGGGAAAATGAAACTTTACCCTGTGCTCTTAATCCAGGGCAGTCTGGGATTCTTTCCCACTATCCTGACTCTTCTCGTCCACGTTGGGATGATATGTAGGAATTTGGAGAAGGAGCCATCAGAGGACTGAACCTTGAAGGAGCTGCCTGGGTCTTTGTCCCTCTGGCTCTCCTGGCCTCTGTGCTGATGGCACCTCTCTGCATTTCCCACTTGGGAAGGTTTGGGGCAGTGGACTTTGGGTGCACAACCAGGGCCTGAGGACTTATTTAGTCCTCCCACCCTTTAATATGTGTGCCATCCTGATGTTCCTGGGAGGGGAACAGGCAGAAAGAGCCTTCTGAGGTTGTCTCTCTGCTTGATCAGGGCAGTGCCCAGTAATTACCCTGAGACCCAGGTGGCATCTGGTGTTCATGGGAAGCCAAGGTGGAAGTCCTGCCTTTCCTCAGCTCTTCCTGTCATGTGAGAAGAGAGAGGAACTGGCATTCTCTTTACAATTTTTAATGCTTCTGTCTTAAATTCGAGCATAATTTTTACAAACTGTTCCTTTTTTATTTTTTAAAGGAAACTTCTGAACTGTGATCAGGCTTGCATCCTGGTTTCCAATCTCAAATAGGGGATTGTATCATGGACGACTGTTTCTAGGTACAATGGGCCTCTCAGCATAGAACACTTAAAATGTGTGCATGTGGGGGGTGGGGTTGGTGTCAGGGGCATCAGGCTGGTCAGCACAGGGCTTGGTTTTAAGAGAAAGAGCCTACAGAGCTTTGCGGCTGTTTCCTCCTTCCTCCTTCCTTATGGACAGACCCACTGTCCCTCTTGTCAGTTAGGAGAGGGAATTCACAGATGGACACAGGACACAGGACACAGGGCTCTCCTCGGTGGTTCTGCCCTTCTGTGGAGTGCAGGCTTTGTAGAGAGCAAAGATCTGTAGCCTTACAAGACAGTTATGCAGGGAGGGAGAGTAGATGACAAGGGTGTCTGTCCCAGTGACATTTGGCAATGAAGGGTGGAATTGGTCTGTAGGAGGCAGTTGTTCCAAACAGGAAGAGATTATGGCTTCACACTCAGCCTCGTTTGGCCCAGCTGCATCAGGGAGCAAGTAGATACTCAGAGACACCATTTTTATCTATTACTTAACATGTCCCTCCTTAAAGTCCCCCCAACTATGTGTCACAGCTTTCGTCATTTCTTGAACTTAATTCAGTGACAGTCTTGCAAAACTGTTTAGCAGGAAATGACTATAATATGTTTTGCAGACATCAGAATACCCGGAGGAAAAAGTTAATGGGAGAGAACATAATAAGCCTTTCTGTGAAGAGTAAGATGTGGGATATATTTTATCTGAACAGTTTTCAACAAAGCCACCGGAGGCTGTTTTTATGTGGGTAGAAGTTTTTTTTTTTTTTATTTAAGTAAAAATGATTTTTTGTTTTGTTTTGTTTAATTTGAAACACTTTTGCCTTAAATATTTTTGTGCCCAAAGGAAACCTTTGACTGAACCCCTCATCTTCTGTGATCCTTCCATTGTATTGGTTCATCTGGGTTATAGACACATCAGCACAAGTATTACAAAAGCCTTCTTTTCATTCTTCATGAGGATTTATTTTCCTTAGGGTAGAGGCTCTATTAAGTAAGAAAAAATCTCAAAAGGGCAGGAAAAGGGGCAAAAATCCTGTTAATTGATCTTAGGGACTTCCTCCTATAGTCACAGATTAATAAGCAACTTAGAATTTAGAGTTGTGTACATATGTACATATGTGCATGTGTGCGAGTAATATTGTAAATGAGGTCAAGATGGAGTCTTTGTCGGGGCACAATTAGAAGAAGGAGTCACTCCACCATGTTTTTTAATCTCCATTTTGTCAGAAACATAATTATTTTACAAATTTCCACTCGATTTCCCTGTGGTGATGTCTTCAAATCCGTTTTGACTAAGATAGAATACCACTCAGCCTTTTGAATTGAAAATTCTGTCACTCGCGTACCGAATGTAGACTAGAGACTGAACACAATGGCTGCTCAACACCTTTACTGCAAAGCACAACACCTAATCAGAGAGAGAGAACGAAAGGGAAGACCCTGCCATATTGGCAGTGTGGGGTGGGGGGAGATGGAACTGGGGAGGGTGGGAGTGACGCTGGGTTTACTGGTGGTGGAGAATGGGCACTGGTGAAGGGATGGGTTCTCGAACTTTGTATGGGGGAAACATGAGCACAAAAATGTATAAATCTGTAACTGTACCCTCATGGTGATCCACTAATTAAAAATTAAAAAAAAAAAGAAAATTCTCTCACTGTTACCCCGTTGCTCATTGATTTGTTCGAGCGGGCACCAGTAACATATCTCATTGAGAGACTGATTGTTACTGTTTTTAGCATATCCAATACATACGGATAGCTTGCCAGGCTCTGCTGCATGGGCTCAATACTTTTGGTAGCTTGCCGGGCTCTCCAAGAGGGGCGGAGGAATCGAACTCAGGTCAGCCGTGTGAAAAGCGAACGTGCAACCGCTGTGCTATTGCTCCAGCCAAATTGAAAATTGATTATCAAAATTATTCCCAAGAACACACCACCCAGTAAACATTTTTGGTTTTGGAAACGGAGGCATATCTGACATATAGAATCCCGTGGTGTGGGTGTCTCTGATTTCTGAATTTTGATAATAATTTTAATGAATTTGGAGTCGGAAGACAGGGGCAGCAAATCTGCTTAGTCTAGTTAAGTGAGGTTTTAGAAAATCTCACTTAACTAGAGAAAGTGAGAAAGGAGAAGGAGTTCCAAGAGCTATTATTTTCTGAGAAGGCACCAAATTCTAGACATGGGTTCCAGGAAAGGTTGATGATATGCTGAGAAATGCCAATTGGATCTGACAAGCAGCCATGCCTTGTGAGTATGGAGAAGAAATGGTTGTGAAGGACACTGGAAGGGTACTTTATAGACCACAGAGTTTACTCTGGTATATCCAGGCTGTGGATAATATGGAACATATTGAAGTCATATCAGAAAAAGCAAAACATAACTGGTATGAAAGGAGGAGAGGAGGGGAGAGGATATTTGGGGTCCAGATGCAAACTTATTTAGACTCAGGCTGTCCACACTGGCCCAGATCTGAAAATCCAGGAAGTTCATTATGGTATCCAGAGGGTCTTCTGAAAGTCTGCTGTAATGGAGGATTATAGATTAGAGGTTAAGTTTAGGGTTGGAGAAGAAGAGAGAGGTTAATGAGATGTCACTATCAGGCATAAAGTTGGTTGGGCGAGCAGGAGTCAGTGTCAGAGAATGAAGAATAGGAAGTCTTCCTTCAACTCTCAGGTCACATTTGAGCCAATCAACCATGTCAGGACTTCAGACCACTGCGTTGTCAAGTTGTTTCATGGCTCTCATGGAATAATCCCAGTGCTTGGAGTACTGTCTATTTTTATTTATTGTACAAACTTAGGCTCATTCTATAGTGACCCAAACTCCAGTTTTCCTTAGTGTTTCTAAGTGGAGTTGGACATTTTCTTCTTCCACTCTTCTCTCAATCATCACACTATATTGCAATTATTTGTCTATGTGCATTCCCAGTTAGGGAAACCACAATCTTACTCATATTTGTGCCCTAGAGCCTAATAAAAATTTTGACACATAGTAGTACTCAATAAATCTTGGATGAATAAATGGCTTGTATTCAGAGCCAAGTTCCAGTGTCAGAGTTTATTTTGGATACTATAGAATGGGTTTAGGCAATCTATAAGAGAGAGATACTTTTTATGGGCTGGAACAATGTTGTGAGTAGAGAAGGTGAGACCTGGGGCTTTCAGCAAGCCAAGATTTATTCTCTAACACCTTCCCCACCATGTTTCACACACCAGTTTTCTTGATTTGGTACAGACTGCATGCAACTCAGACATTACAGTTAGGTCAACAATTTCCAGGTCTGGGGACTAAGATTATATTCCAAGATGATGTTCCTTACTTAACTTTGGCCAAGATGGGCTCTAGAATTGAACTAAAAGGAATCCTCCAGAGGAGAGAAATCAATGGCAGAAACAGAGCAAACATAACACAACTGAAGTTGATACTTAATCGGTCCAGCACATCTCTCCCGAGAAGAAATGGTATGTGGACAATGTGTGTCTTTTATCTCCAAGCCCTAATGTCATTGTTCACAAAGTATAGTGTATAAAAAAGCTCCTCTAGAAACTTGATAAAATTCATTCTCTCAAACTTTCTAGCTGAAATTCCTGCTGCTAGGTTTGAGGCAGACCATTTGGACCAGACTTTGAAAACTGGGAGAACACACTTAGAAGGCACCAGTGGAAGAGTGTATGAATCCAGGAGCAGGGGTGGCACCAGCTGTGCCCCTGAGTAGAGGAAGTAGCAGAAATCTTTCACTCACTGAGATGTGGACTTTTACTAGTCTCATGAATTTTCCTTTTCTGGCCACCTTCTGCATACCCAAACTGGAGGTCTCCTAGTTGTTATTTCTATAAAGTGCTTACCCAAACCTTTTCCTCATCCTTTCCCAACACAAATAGTACAGTGCTGGACTCAAAACTGAGACGAACAAGTTCTTTTTTTAAAAAATTAATTTTATTCTTTAATTAGTGAATCGCCATGAGGGTACAGATACAGATTCACACATTTTCGAGCTTGTTTTTCCCTCATACAATGTTTGCAAACACACCCCTCCACCAGTGCCCATTCTCCACCACCAAAAAGCTCAGTATCCCTTCCACCCCCCAAGCCCATCTCCCCCCCCCCCCCCCCGCCTCTGTGGCAGGGCATTCCCTTTGAACAAGTTCTTTTTCAAAATCTCAATTGAAAAACACTACCAAGAACAATTGTATCATGGATCTCAGGGTATAGAGACTTGTCACAGGTGAGCAGCCTAAAGGATGGATGGCATGGAATGGAATGAAGTTTAGGATATGCTGTGGACTATGAGTACAGGATCACAAAATGTGAGAGCTTTGGTGAGGATTTCTGAAAAGACTCTGAGGGAAAAGTGTATATAATTCTGAGCTATGTGTTGTGGGGTGCAGGGAAACTAGGAGAGTAATATGTATTTCAAGAGAACTGTCTTTCTTTCTTTCTTTCTTTCTTTCTTTCTTTCTTTCTTTCTTTCTTTCTTTCTTTCTTTCTTTCTTTCTTTCCTTCCTTCCTTCCTTCCTTCCTTCCTTCCTTCCTTCCTTCCTTCCTTCCTTCCTTTCTTTCTTTCTTTCTTTCTTTCTTTCTTTCTTTCTTTCTTTCTTTCTTTCTTTCTTTCTTTCTTTCTTTCTTTCTTTCTTTCTTTCCTTCCTTCCTTCCTTCCTTCCTTCCTTCCTTCCTTCCTTCCTTCCTTCCTTCCTTCCTTCCTTCCTTCCTTGCTTTTTGGGTTACACCCGGTGATGCTCAGGGGGTACTCCTGGATCTGCACTCAGGAATCATTCTTGGCAGTGCTCGGGGGACCATATGGGATGCTGGGAATCAAACCTGGGTTGACTGGGTGCAAGGCAAATACCCTACCCGCTGTTCTATCACTCCAGCCCTGAGAACTATATTTCTGACTTAGCAAGATTTTCTATCTCTAGCTAAATCTATCTAAATTGAAATGATCTTTCAGTCTATTTATACATGTACCAACCATTTATCAACATATAATATACACACTCACTCTCTTCTCCCTTATACATACCCCACACAAGGAGAAGTATATTTGAGTGGAAGATTAAAATTTAGAATTTAAAGATTTGGGGCACCCGAAACATTTAGGGCAGTCCATTTTTACATGCAATGTAAGTAAGTAATAACTATATTTCTTCTCATACACATCCCAGATTTTCTTAGGGTGCCAGCTGTGCATTAGGAAGATGATAGCTGTGGAACAAATAAAGATACTGAACTTTGTCAAGTGCTTGCCCCCCACCTATTGAGATAATTATATATTTCTCCTTTAATATCACATAGATTGATTTGTGCATACTGTGCTACATATTGTTGTACATTTGTATAAGTTAAAGCACCATTATTTCCAGGGCTAAAATTAACTTGTGTAAGATCTATAGTGTGGGATCAAATTAATGATTATTAATGATTATAGCAGTTTATTATTATTATTATTATTGTTTTTGCAGTTTATTATTTTATAATGGGCTCTCCGGAAGTATTCTGGGAATCCAGGCCCACTCCTGGTGATACTCAACCTTGAAGTGTGGTACTGGGGCCTGATAGTTGTGGGGCTGCTAGGGCTACACCCTGAAGTAATGGGTGTTCATATAGTGCATGAGAATATGTAATGCAGGTTCAGGGGAATAAAGAAATGCTGGGCTGAGAGTCAGGGCCTTATGCATAAAAGGCGAGTGCTATACTCTTTGGTCTCTGCCTATAGGCCAAGTTTCCTAGTGTTTTATGTAGACTTTGGTATCTGCATTCATTAGGAATATAGTTAGTGGTTTATAGTCTTTATATTTTTCAGGGGAGGGGCACCTTCCATAGAATGCTCATGGGGGCCAGGCACTGCTCCCAGCAATCCTTGGCCAACTGGACTGGGTGGCTGAAATCTGAGATAGGGCTGTGTAATGCTATTTGGGCCTTCTGATGCTATTCGGGTCCCCCATTCTGGGAGAAACCAGAACCACTCCAATGGTGCCCAATGTCCTCTAGGGCTACATCTGGCTGTGTCGGAGAGCGGGTCGATTGAACTCAGGGATTGCTTATATAAAAAATGCCCTCCAATCGTTTGAGCTACTTTCCTGGTTCCCGGTTTTCCTTTTTTGTGTTGTTTTTGGCTTTATGAGGGTAACGTTAGCTTCAGCAAATAAACTTGGAAGTTTTCTCTCATTTTCTATTTTTAAGAAGCATTTCAGAAGGATGTGTATTCTTTCTTAAATGTTAGGGGACAATTTAACCAAGATGTCATCTAGTTCTAGAATTTCTCTTTTTGGAGGCTTTAAATGGCCAATTCAGTTTTCTTTTCTTTAAGGCAGAGTCTCCTGCTCCTGCGCCTGGCTGTATTCACTGGGGCCCCTTGGAGGGGGCGGGTTGAGTTTCCCTCCCCGACCTGAGCAGAGCCCTGGCAGCTAAATTCCTCCAGAACCTAGCCACAGCCATGTTCAAGAACCCTCTCTACACGTTTGGACGAGCCTCACGCATGAAGGAACTGGCAGAGGAACCCAGGTGTGCAGGACCCGGGGCTGAGATCTCTAAGCCTGCTTGGATTGGACTGGACTTCCTCCATCCAGGTCTCCCATTTTCCAGTAGCTAGGCAGTCACACCCACAAACTGCCCCCAGCAGGCACTGTGTAATCCCATCAACTGCCAAGATTCAGAGACTATAAAACAAAGCTCCTGGCTGTGCAACCTCTTATTGTCTACTTCTCTCTCAGAGAACCCTACAAGCTACCGAGAGTATCTTGACCACATGGCAGAGCCTGGCAAGCTCCCCATGGAATATTCAATTTGCCAAAAACAGCAGTACTAATGATGGGTCTCCTTCTCCTGACCCTGAAAGAGCCTCCAGTGTGGCACCATTGGGAAGGACAAGTAAAGAGAGGCTGCTAAAACCTCCTCAGGGCTAGGACGAATGGAGATGTTACTGGTGCCCACTCGAGAAAACCAATGAACAATGGGATGACAGTGATGACAGTGATACAGTGATTCCCGGTTTTTAATTTCTTATTTTGTTTTGATAGGTGGTATATATCTAAAAGTGGATCATCTAATTCATGGCATATAATTGTTCCTAATGGTCCCCTATGATTTAATTGACTGTCTTTTAATTTCTATCTATATTTTAGATAGGAACAACCCAGGACTTTGTGCTTAAGAGAAAAATGGACATGAAGATTGATAAAGTTTTGGGACCAATACATTGTTGACATCAAGTAATGTCATAGCATTACACCCTCCCACTCCAGCCCATCACTTTTCCAGAATTCAGTTTTTTTTTCATTTTTTTTATTTTGTTTTTGTTTTTTCTGTTTTTCTTTTTCTTTTTTTTTTCTTTCCTCCTTTCCTCCATTTCTGCAGAACTGGAATCCCTTACAGCTTTTGAGTGGATTTGGGTCAGGAAGGAAACAGTCGAGGTGGCAGAGGGCAGAGGGTGGGAGGCACGGCGGGGTCTGGGGGCGCCCTCTTTCCCGACTTTCCAGAGGTCCCGCTTTCCCGGCCTTTCTTCCAGCCTCGCGCGGCCTCGTTTGTTCAGGAGACCTTCATTCTCGCTGCTGGCAGTCGCCATCTCCCGAGGAGGAGCGGGTGGCAGAGAGCTCTGCAGCTGCCCTCCGCCGTGGCTGGCATCGTGCGTGGGCCCGTCTTTTCTCCAGTCCCTGAGGCTCTCAGGTGCCAGTGGCCTGTTGGCATCAGAGTCTCCTCCCCATCACTTCTTCCGGCCCTCATCCCAGAGCCTGCTCCCCGCGGGAGAGAGATGCCAGGGGGAGCTTTCTCTCGCGCGGCTAGGATGCCAGGCTAGATCTTATTAGTTGGAACTACCAATTAGCAAGAACATCTTCCTGTTCTCTCTCTTGGTGAGTTCAGATCAATTCTAAACTCTTTGTGGGTATAGAAAAGAAATGCGAACTAAGTCTTCAAGGAGCTTAGAGATTAGAGGAAAATAGTAAATGACCCTGAGTTTCAGCAACACCTTTTTTAAAATCTTGAGGGGGGCGGTGGTGGAGTGATAGCACAGCGGGCAGGTCATTTGCCTTGCATGAGGCCACCCGGTTTGATTCCTCAGTCCCTCTTGGAGAGCCCGGAAAGCTACCGAGAGTTTACCGCCCACATGGCAGAGCTTGGCAAGCTACCCATGGCATATTCAACATGTCAAAAACAGCAACAACAAATCTCACAATGGAGACATTACTGGTGCCCGCTCGAACAAATCGATGAACAATGGGATGAGAGTGATACAGTGATGAAAAATGTAAATCCAATGAGACCAACATTTAAGAGGCAAGCAGATAACGCTGAAATATTATGGCTGGAGAGTTTGATAGAAAGTTTGGCATTGGGGAAGTTGGGAAAAGCAGAGTCTATTTGAGAAACACTAGAATTTAGAATCTATGTGAGTTTGGCTAAGGAAATGATGGCTGGAGGAATCGGTTGGGGGGAGATGTGTGCCAAAAGTAGATAATGGACCAAACATGATAAGCTCTCAGTACTGTATTGCAAACCATAATGCCTAAAAGTAGAGAGAGAGAGTATAGGGAATATTGTCTGCCGTGGAGACAGGGATAGGGTGGGAAAGAGGGGGGGTATACCGGGGAGATTGGTGGTGGGAAATGTGCACTGGTGGAGGGATGAGTGTTTGATCATAGTGTGATTGTAACCCAAACATGAAAGCTCGTAACTATCTCATGGTGATTCAATAAAATAAAATAAAATAAATCTATGTGAGTTTGGTATCATATGTAAGTGAAATGTCTAGTAGGTGCCTGAAAATAACTTTGGCATGGTGAGATACTGGTGAAATAGTAGCACAAGGAATTATATTAGTGGACAAGAAGTTGATAGAGTGGAAACTGAGAGTGTAAACTATTCCTATAAGAATATTAATATCAAATAAATGAGGTTGGGGAAAAGTTTTTCAAAGATGGGTTAAACATTGGCATTTGTCATTGTATGAAAACAGGATAATAGATAAGGGAGATTCTTACCTCACATAAGTAGAAGGATAACACAGAAGGGAACCTGGACAGAGAAGAATGTATGCATCAAATGAATAAGTAGAGGGATTTAGTCTCAGGTGAAGGAATCAGTGGAGGCCATTGTTATCGATATAAATGGGAACAGAGAGTATCTTGTTGACTCTATTTTCAGATCCATGGGGGCCAGATCCACGGCGCCAGATCCACCGGGGCCAGATCCATGGGAGCCAGATCCACAGGGGCCAGATCCACGGGGGCCAGATCCACAGATCGAGAGAAAGAGACCGAGAGCCGGGAGAGAGGCAGAGAGAGAGAGAATGAAGTAGGATGGGGGAGAAAGAAGCAGGAGGAGAATCAGAGGAGAATGGAGATGGACATGAAATAAACTGATCGAGCAACCAGTTTGGCCTTCTTCCTTCCTTCACCTGCCTCGCCGCCTGCGCGCCTTTTCTTTTTCTTTTTATTTTTATACAACTGGCGTCCCTGTGCGTGCACGAACCTCCAACCGGTGTGCAACGAAAGGTAAGAATAGCGTTTCGGTAGAACCCCACTCTAGAAAAGTTTGGTGGGAGAACAGAATTTTGTGGTGCAGTGAATTAAAATACTAGACTTACTGCCCCAGTAAGATGGGACAAAAACAGTGCCGCGAGAAGTCCACTCAAAATTTTTCGCGCCAAACTGAACGTGGCAAGTTTTTTATTGAATTAATTAAGCATTTTGCAAAGAGAACTGGGCATCGTGTTTCTCGGGACCAACTCCGGTCCTGCCTAAAAATTGTCTATAAGTTTCATCCCTGGTTTTCAGATAAGGGTACTTTAGAGCCTAAGGTTTGGGAAAAAATTAAGGATAATGTCTTTAAGGAATTTAAAGGAGGGGCTAAAATCCCCAAACAATTCTGGGTAACTTGGGAAATCATTAATTCCATTCTCAAAGCTTTGGAAGATACCTCCGAGGAGGAGGAAGTTAGATATGCTATGGGAGGCTTTCCTCAGGAGTTAAACAGAGAGGATTTTAAATTTGAGGATGAAGTAAAGAAAGTTTCTACTACGGAGAGAGCCTTACCCTCAGCTCCTCCCATACCCAAGCCTAGAAAGAAGCCTGATGCTCAATGCTTGGCTGCTCCCGTACCCAAACCCCGAAAGCAGCTCAAGGCGTTTCCAGTGCAGACACGTTCTCAGAGCAAAAATCGCTCTGCCACTGATGAATTACCGTTCTCTACTGATGTTAGGCCAGAGAGACCACCACCTCCCTTGTATGACTCCACTTCTAGTGAATCAGAGGAAAGTGATGGGTCTGATGAGCCAGCTACCACTTCCTCAGATTCTGAGTCTGAGAGCGGCTTGGTAGAGGAGGCTTCTCACAGGAGCCGCCGCCCTTCAACCAAGCGGCCTCCAGGTCCCTCGGGACACGCTCCCGATAGAAGCTTACAGCTGAGACCTCTCGACCGTAAATGGTCAATTCCACCCAGACCTCATGAGCTCCATCTCTTTTTTCCCATCCAGCTAGAGGAAAATCAGTCTCCATCTTATGAAGGGTTAGGAATGGATTCACTTAGTAATTTCAAAAAGGCCTGTGCCTTGTACGGACCTACATCTCCGTACTGTAAGGAGTATCTTACAGGCTGGAGCAAAAAAGCTCATTGGGTACCTCAAGATTTTCATGTGGTTGCTAAGACGTGCTTAAGCCCTTCTCAGTATATGCAGTGGAGGATGTGGTTCAGTGATGAGGCCAAGGCAAAACTACAGAGCCTAGGCCACGCTGGACGAAAATTTTCAGGGATTAAATTGACTTATGAGATGTTAATAGGTGAAGGGAAATGGCACGACCCTAAAAAGCAAGTCACCTTGCCTTGTGCTGTGTTTGCGCATGTCCGTGACGCTGCTTTGTGGGCCTGGGAGAGGATTGATGCAGACGCTGAATTCAAGGGAAGCTATACAAAGATTATTCAGGGAGTCTCAGAACCTTATGCAGACTTCATAGGGAGACTGATGGATGCCATAGAAAAGCAGGTGAAGGGTAAGGAAACTCAGGAGCTTTTGTTCAAACAATTGGCTTTTGAAAATGCTAATGAGGATTGCCAGGCCATTTTGCTCCCCATTAAGGAGAAGGAGGATACTATGGGGTACTTGAAGGCATGTCGGAATGTTGGCTCTATCAAACATCAGGCACGTATTAATGCTGTTGAAGCCTATGCTATACAGAGGCAAGATAAGGGCAAATGTTTTAATTGTGGGAGATCAGGCCACTTCCGCAAGGACTGCAGGGCACCTCCAAACCGTGCCACTGTGAGAGCGCCACCTGGACCTTGTCCATGATGCCGTAAAGGAAACCATTGGGCCAGAGATTGTCCCTCCAATCTTGGTGTGGCTGCTGACCCCAATTCGGGAAACTTGCAGTGGGGCCAGCCCCAAGCCCCGCAAAACCAGGGGATGTTCCCAGCTGCAGCCCTTCTCCCCAGTATGGAGCTTCAGAGCTCCAGTCCGTAGATTCACTGCAACCAGCCACGGCAGGGAGCAATGCCTTGGATATTCCCTGCCCTGATACAGTTACCATCTGCCCCACCCAGAGTCCCCACAAATTAAATTCTGCTGTAAAGGGACAAGATTTGAGCCCCCAGGAAGAGAGGGAGCTTGCTCAAGTGAACCTTGCAAGCAGCACATCAGGTTTTCATAGTTGTCTGGAGGATTTCCTGACAGTGAAGGTAAAAGCGTCTCCAATCTCTGACTCCACTCTTGGAGTGCATCTAGAATCTCAGCGACAAGCGGCTGAGTTCAGGGAACAGGAAGCTATCCCGAGTATGGGATATGCGGAGCTGAGTTCTGTACCTAATGCGCAACAGGTTTTGAGCCAGGATAAAAGCAAGGAACTTTGGAATCAAAGAGTTGTGTCTGTTGGTGAATTTGCACTGGCTAACCGAGCAGAACTCTGTGTAAAAGGGCTCAGCTACCCTGAGAGGCCTCAGTCAGGTCAGAAGTGGAGAAAGCCTTGTCTAGTTTCTAGTCTTAATTCCAAAGACCATCAGTCAGGAACTCAGTCTGGACAACTGAATCTCAAGTTTTTTATCAGAACCTGTGGTGATGTGCCAGTTCCAAGGAAGATTATTCAAAGATTCAGGCTGGTACAGTTTTATTTTTGGGGAAGTGAACTCCCACTTCTAGTTCATGGGATGCCACCTCTGGGAAAACGGCTTCAGGGCCAGTGGGTACGTGGTTATTCTCCCACTCGGCAATTGCTTATTGACCCAGGAGGCACAGAGATGTCTCATTCCTGGGTGCTCACCCACTCAGCCACTATAGATGCTGAGTCTGGTGAGGGACAGAAGGCATTGTCACTAGGATACTTCTGCTTGTGTGTGTGCATGGTTATGAAGCAGGTTATTTCTGATATCAGGAAAGAGCTTCCAATGAAGGCTGTAACTTGCCACATTGGTTTCTTCATTGCCCATGTGCCAGGGCTGGCTAATATAATCTCAGGCTCAGTTTATGTTGTTGATTTCTTCCCTGGTATCATGACTGTGTCTCTAAATGCATCAAACACTATAATTCAAAAATTGCTTCAGCAGCTACAAGCTGTTTTACAAAAGTGCTTTGAATTTTTTTTTTCTTTTCCTTTATTACTCATATCAGATCTCATGCTGGTCTTACTGGATCTATGACTTGAGCACAGTTTAAAAAAAAAAAAAAGGGAGGTATGCCCCGTTTGACTCCTTGTCCTTGACATTGTTCACTTTAAACTTTTTAAATTTACCTTAAGGAGAGCCATATACAGCAGCTGAAAGGCATTTTCAGGAAAATGCACAGACTCAGGAAACTACTAATTCTCCTATGTGGATTAAAATTGACAAATTGGATAGCAGGGAGACTCCTCACTCGAGGAAAAGGCTATGTTTTTTTTTTTCAACAGACAACCCCACCAAGAAATTTTGGGTCCCGTTTTGCATTCCATCAGGAGCCGAATTCATCTGCCTGCTTTAACTTTCAGAACTCTGCAGTTTTACAACCCTCCAAATTCCAGCTACAAGCCATCACCAAACTGATTTCAGCTGGAAGGCACACGGAAACCAGAGGAGGAGCTTGCATCAGAGGGCCTGCAGCAAAGGCCTCTAGCTCCTCTATCATATCACAAGGCCACATTAAGATCATTCCTTGTATCCTTCTTTTACAGGTTATAGAATGGAAAACGCCAGGACCCCATATTTTGGATTAATAATTCTTTACTTTTACCCTTTCTTTGGAATTCACAGGTGCCTCAGTTAGGATATCCATTTGTATTGGAGCTTTCCTCTGTCTCTTTATCCACAGGCATGGAGATGTACCAAACCCCAATGGTCGAAGCCTCTAATAACTTTAAAAAGTATTTTTTCCAAACATAAGCTAGGTTGCACAGATATGACTGCCAGTGAACCTGACCAGAGAATGGCTGCATCCCTCTGCTGAAGGACTCCTGACAGAAGTTGTGATGCTCCTGTTCCAGTGCTCCCTGCCTGATCCAGTACTTCATGAAATTCATCAGACTCCTATAGCTGCTTCTCTAGGACTCATTGCTGTGACCACTACTGCTGCTGTTGCGGAAACAACTCTTCAATTCTGATCCAGACACTTCATTTCTTCAGAATGGGACTGAATGACTGTCATCATTGGTGACTTGCCTCACCCTTGGACAGTGCAGGACAATTGGACGCTTTATTACAAGCACTGCTCTGGCCAAGGGCCGGACTGAAATTTTACTACAATTTATAAGACTGTATTGTGTTTGAAATTGTTCCTCTATTTCAAATTTTTGTAATTTTGTAAACAGAAAAGGGGGAGTTGTTGGATATCATTGGTTCCTCCTTTCTCCCCTTGCCACTAGGACCTTAGGTATGGCCACGCCCATCAAAGTTATGTTCATACAGACAAAAGAGTAGAAATAAGCCTGGTATGGCAATTTAAAGATAATCAGTGTATGGATGCAATAGATTTTTTTCTTACTGCATCATTTTAATTTGGATTTTTAACCTGATGTATTTTAATGGAAATTTAACTCTTTCTGTTTTAGCTTGTGTGCCCTTTTGATTTCCTGTAGATTAGAATTATGCTTTATTTTGCATAACACTTATGCTGTAAAATTATGACTGAATTTTCATGGGATAATGTTAAAAATCATTTGTTAGCATATAATATATATATGAGCAGTTAGAATAATGGATTTGTAAATTCATAGTACCTGTAATAACTATCCTTCTGGTATTGGGTTTTCAGTTATATGGCAAAGTATTTTTGATGAGTTAAATCTATGATTTTATATGTATGAGTGAGATATTGTCTTTCTCCTCTCTTCCTGTCTTTTGAATAGTTTAGTTTATAGCCATGTCTTTTTGTATGGACAAAGGAAGACATTTAATATTATGCCTTTGCAATTGGGATTTAATTGGCTTTGAATATTATTAATTCCTGGGCATCTGCTTTCTTGACTGTAGCCTTGGCTGTCCTCAGTTCCTAGCCCTCTTAAAAGGCAGGGTCCCAACGTGGGACGAAGAAGGACCCAGGGCAAGCGGTAAGTTGTGTGCTACCCTGGCATCGAGATGGGCCTGGCCAAGGTGCCTAATGCTTAACTATATGTTAAGAGCTTGGTCATGTCATGATCCAAAAGCAACGACGAGACAGGGCCCTACTAGGGCTAGGAAAGACTAATCTGGCCTGAGCGCTGTAGTCTGAGATCGAGGTGACCCCCAGAGAGCAATTCTAAAAGTTTAACGCATCTCTTGCTATGCCCATACAAAATGATCAATATTGTGAATGCTTATATGTTTGTCAGGCATGGAGAGGAGAGACACAACCTTGGGATTTCATCCTTGGATGGGTCCTGCTGAAAGAGTATCTGTCCTAGAGAATAGGTGTTCTGCTAGTGTTATTGAACTTTTTGTGCCTAGTATTTTATTTTATGGTTAAAATCTGTTCTAAACAAAAAGGGGGGAGATGTTGGAATATTTCCCCTTTTCCAGCTGCCTTCTGGAGTTTTGTCACAGAAACCTTTTGTCACAGAAACCTAGCTGATCTTTGACCCCGCAGATCTAAGGTGCTAGCCAGGTTTGATTTGACATTGTAGATTCCAGGCTGCAGCCCAGCCTGGTCTTTGGGATGTAAATCCGAGTGCTTTCAGCCCAAAGAAGGCTTCCGTTTTGGTTTTGTATCTTCTTTCCGGGAGGCCTAGATTAGCAGCCTGCAGATACAAGAGAATTATGTTGCCTCAATGTTCTTCCTGTAAGATCTTTTGGTGCTTTTGGTGACGTCAATGTATTGCGCCCTTTAGAAGGGCCATGATCAATAAAAGGGGTTGGGAGAGAAGGTGAGGGGGGGGGAAGTGTAAAGGGGGTGGAAAGTGTATAGAGGCGGAAAGTGTATAGAGGACGGAGAGTGTATAGAGGGAAGACTGGAATAAACTGCAAGTGAGACCAACCATCATGGCTCCGTTCCTTCCTTCGCCTGCCACATCTTCGCCATCAACCTCCCCGGGGTGGGGGAAGCGGCCGGAGGCTACCGAGCTCGGGTGGCGGGAGAGACAGCTGCTGCCCTAGGCCCTGTGCCTAGCTTGGTGCGGTGAGGCGTCCCTTCCCTCGCCCGCGCCTTTTCTTTTAATTTTTATACAGTAAGGAAAGGTTTTATATAGTTATTGTGAAGAGATACCAGTAAAGTATTTATGAATATTGTCAGACAGAAAACAAGGCCCACAGGACAATAGTATCTGTGATTTTGCAGTGGTAAGACTTTATAGTTGTGACCAGTAGCCATTATGTGGTTATAAAGATAGATGACAGTGTATTGATACACATTTGAGCCACGTGGCAAGAGAGTGGTCAAGATGGTAAAACAAATGCTTTGTTGGATGGGAAAAACAATGAGTAAAAAAAGAGCCAATATATAGGGGCAAAGAAGGACAGGACTTTGGAGGGTATTTCAGCCTAGAATAATAATTCAATGAGGATTAGGGTAACTAAATGAGAATTCAATCAGAATGTGTGCTCATAGACTTTAGAATATTGGTTCATAAATGAGAGAGTCTGATAAGTGATGATAACTGGCTTATGGGGTCTCTTTTGGGAGAGAGGTGAATGATTAATATGGGATGAAGGTAAAAACTGTTAGAGATGACAATGATGTCCCTTAGTAGCCAAAGGCAAAAATGAATGTCTTCCAGTATAATGTCTGTAGTCAGAATGGGAAAGGAGGAACTGAAATATTTACTGAATAAAGCAGTCTGGCTAGAAAATCAGTGGGAAACGGAAGTTCTGTTGTTGGCACAGCTGAATAGTAGGAGTCTCAGAGGCGCAGTAAATGTGATCTGAAAGCAGGACTAGAGAATGAGGAGGAAGAAGCATTCATCTTTGAACCTTGAGGTTTGGGGCAAGTGTAAGAAAGAACTGCCTACACATGAGTATTTACAGTATTTATAGCCGTGCTGCAGATCTGCCCACAAAGCTTCTATAGGTCTGGGGGAGTTTGTTATCATAGAAGGTGGGTGAAAGGTAAAAAGAAACAGCAAGGAAAAGACAGGCAGCAAAATAGCATTAGGTGCAGATAGCCTGAAAGAGATTTAAATGTCAGACGCTGACCAAGGATATTGGGCAATAGAGAGTGGACAACAGTGGGCTAAGTTGGCTCCTGGTGGTCATCCGTGCGAGTTGCAGGATGTGAGTAGGCCTCAGCCTAACTTGATAGTAATTTGGGAGTGAACTTATGCTTGGGGATGACTATTAATTACAGGCATGTGTGTTCTAAGTGAAATGAGTCAGTGTACTTCAACTATCCATCCAAGAAGACTCTCAGAGCAGAGAGCTCTGGCATACCACTAGTTCTAAGCTGCAGTATTGGTTTTGTTTTGTTTTTTTCATGTCAAGACTGAGGGTAAGGAACACACACCTTGTGGTTGCATTGGAATAAGTTCTGACTAACATATAATGATACTAACTTAAATAATAGATGTTAGTATAATAATTTATCCACTAGAGAAAAATATAATGCCTCACAAATACTAAATTTATTTATTCTGGTGTTTGAATAAAATAAGTTAACTCTTAACATTCGCATCTAACCATCTGTGACAAAAATTTTATTGATTTTGTATGTATAATTTTTAGGAAGACAATTTTTTGACTTTTTGTGGTTAATAAGGAAACAAAGTTCATCTGCAAGTTTTTCCAGTTCTTGTGTTGAAATAAATGTGTGGGAAAAGTAGAATTAGGAGAATATTATTGGAAGAGAAACAATGATGATTAATATTGCATTGGAAAATACAGGCATAATATCTTGCGAATCTAATATAATTTATAGGCAAATCTTCATTTTCCCTTTTATATATGGGCATTAGCAGAGAATAGAGAATTTAAAAGTGTGTCAAAAATCTGAGAAAATACTAGTACCAATTAGTTGATCTTAGTCTTTATACTAATTTCTAACACCATTCATTTTCTTACATAAACACAAATGAACATTACAGAGAGACTTATATTTGAGGCACAGTTGGTAGGGTTTTGTTTTTTTTAATTTTTGGGTCACACCCGGTAATGCACAGGGGTTACTCCTGGCTTTGCACTCAGGAATCACTCCTGGCGGTGCTTGGGGGACCATATGGGATACTGGGTATCGAACCCGGGTCAGCCGCATGCAAGGCAAATGCCCTACCTGCTGTGCTGTCACTCCAGCCCCGACAGTTGGTAGTTTATGAAAGCTGCAAATGGAATGAAAAAATGAAATGAGTGCAAAGCAGGTTTGGTTGTGGAGTGGGGAAGAGGGGAGGCAGGTGATCCATAAGCATAAAGCAATCAGAATGCTTAAGAACAACATCCACAAAGCAAGTGTTCCTGTGCGAAACAGAAAAAGGGTAAGAAACAATACAAGCAGGCAACTATAGTGTCATCTATTTATCTAACAGAGGCCTTGCAGAGGGGTGGAAATTGCTAAGACAGAATGTGGCTAAAAGGGCCGAGAATGGCTAACTCCTGTGGAGGTCAATGTGGAGGTCTCGTTCTGTTCAGCAGGGACAGCCCTTCATGGGGCTGAGAAGGGGACGCAGCCGAATGAACAGATGCAGAGCCTGGAGGAGGGAGAAAAAGCATTTATTCTATGGCAGTTACAGTATTTATACCTCCCTGCTGGGAGGAGGTGGTATAGTATGCACTTGGGACCCCCAATAGAAATGCGGGGTGTGGCATGGGCCTTAGCTAGTGATAAACAAATGCTAATAGGATAAAATCAGTAAGATTAGGAGTGGCAACGTTTGCTAGATGTGGCATGGGGTTAGCTAGTGATAAACAAATAGTGACAGGATAAGATCAGTAAGGTAAAATGGCTCCCTACAAACTCCAGTGGAATGATAGTAGCAGTACTACAGTTTCTTTCCTGTCCCTTGGAGGGCACTGGGCCTCCCTACGACTGATGTTAGATCCGAAAAACAGGGAGGAAATCCCCCCACTTCCATCAAGATCATAACATAGAGCACGAAGCCACAGTTGAGCACAGCTAAGGAGCACTATGACTTGGAGGGAGACTGGTTGGTAGGCTCAATTCCCTGATGCTAACAGCCTGGTACAATATGAAGCTTGAACATTCTAGAAGTAAAATGTGTTGACATCAGATCTACCTTTCAAAACACAGTCTATATTGAGTTAGAAATTGTGAAACAGCAAAAGAAATAACCCATTGCTGAGGGACAGTGGAGGGAACTGGACTTAAAAATGGCAGGGATGGGGCTGGAGCAATAGCACAGCCGGTAGGGTGTTTGCTTTGCATGAGGCCAACCCGGGTTCGATTCCTAGCATCCCATATGGTCTCCTGAGCACCACTGGGGGTAATTCCTGAGTTCAGAGCCAGGTGTAACCCCGTGCATAGCCGGGTGTAAACCCACCCCCCCCCAAAAAAAAAATGGCAGGAATGTTGAAACTCCAGACCAAGAGTGGTTTAATCCATTGGGTCTGCCTGACACAACACCACACAACAAAAGGCCTCCATCACATCATTTGTTTCTCACATTTATGGAAGTTAGGAAACCAAAGGTTAAGATTCTGGCCAATTTGGTTCCTGTGGTTGGTGTTCTTGCCGGATACAGACAGCTACCATTCCATGATGTCATCCCATAGTGTGGTGTAGAAAGAGAGAGAGGAAGTAGAGAGAAGTAGATTTAAAAAGACATTTGTTATATATATAGACATATAATTTATATATATTGACATTTGACATATAATTTGATAATTCTATATGTGTATGATGTTCCCACTTTTTATTCCGCTGAAAAAATGTACATCTGGAATGATTTAATAAAAATATGTAATTCAATTTATTTTTTATTTTTTTTTAAATTGAATCATCATGAAAAATGTTACAAAGCTTTCAGGTTTAAGTCTCAGTGATATAATGATCAAACCCCCATCCCTTCACCAGTGCACATGTTCCACCACCAAGAACACTAGTATACCTCCCATCCCACTCCCCCACCCCACCTGCGTGGCTAATGATCTTCACATTACTCTCTGTACTTTGATTACATTCAATATTTCAACAGAAAACTCACAAGTATTATTTGGAATTTCTCCCCAACAATCAAACCTGCTTAAAAGGCATCATTTGATAATTTGTTTTACATTGCTGAGAATGAAGAGTATATGAGGTTGTGCGGCTGCAACAGTGGCCGCGTGGTTTTGGATTTCTGGTATTTTAGTAATTAAGTCCAGAGAAATTTCTGACAGAAGTTTTGTCACTGCAAGCTTGTACCTTCGGTTAGTATAAGATGGTGGTCGCCACGCAGCCACCACCCGCCTCCACTGCCACCAAGGAAAGGAAAAGCCGAGAGAGAAAAACCTTTCCCCTCCTGGGGCAGCATGGGGTCACAGCTCAGTTCACAGTCTAGAGGCATTTCTGTAAGAAGCTGCTGGGTGCCGAAATTAGTTAGTGGGCCTCAGGATCATGGTCTTTTAGGAGTGTCTGTTCCTGTGCTGCCATTCCGGGTCTCATCTGTCAATTATTTTTTTAATTGAAAGAGTTAGATTTTCATATTCAGATAAGATTTCTTCCCTCCACCTGCACCTTATTTTGATATGGTACAAGATAGATGTCTTTAGAGGGAATCAACACCATAGGAGGATTGGATATATATATATATATATATATATATATATATATATATATATATATATATATACACACACACACACATATATACATACATACATATTTATGTTTAAATGTAGGAGTACTGATATTCATTTAGCTGTTGATGAAGCTGATTAAATTGGACATCAACTCCACATTACTTTTTATTTTCTTTTAAATTGAATCACCATGAAATACAGT
The DNA here is from genome assembly GCF_027595985.1 of Sorex araneus. Classification (NCBI taxonomy): domain Eukaryota; kingdom Metazoa; phylum Chordata; class Mammalia; order Eulipotyphla; family Soricidae; genus Sorex; species Sorex araneus. The sequence goes on along the minus strand of NC_073308.1, from coordinate 21,422,813 downwards.
TACAAATCTTTCATTTTTGAGATTCAGCTGTACCATGATCAAACACCCATCCCTCCACCAGTGCACACTTTCCACCACCAGTGTCCCCAGTATATCTCTCCACCCCATCCCAGTCCTCACCCTGCCTTCATGGTAGGCAATTTCCCCAATACTCACTCTCTCTACTTTTGGGCATTATGTTTTGCTCAAATTTTCCCACCACCATTCAAGCCTTCCTGCCAGGGGCAGATGCTAGATTATTTATTGTCCGTTGCTCATTTTGAATATCTTAGGTGTGCGGACATGCACTTCTGGAATCCTAGATTGTAAATGGTTGGGTTCCAGAGACATTTCTATAGGCCACTAATCCATTTGGAGTTCAGTTGAGCGTCTCTGGACTAGGGCTGTTGGTGAGCTAAGGTGGCGCTCGGAGGCACATTATAGACTGACAGCCAGGCAAAAAAGTGGGCAGGGAGTAGGGGAGGAACAGCCTGACCCTCTGCTGCCATGCAGCATGGAGATTTCTTCCTGGAACCTACATACCTGGGTCTTGCTTGTGGAAGCTCTTGGTCCTCGGGATTCCATCTGGAGTAGGCAGGGAGAGTGCACCTGCTCCACCTGGGGTGCCCCAGTGAAATTGATTCCACATGGAGTCCAGAGAGATCTCTTGTTTTGTGGTGTATCCTGGACTCACTGCTCTATCTCTGGCTTTTGATCTCTTTCGAGATTTCTTTATGGGTCTCTGAAGCAAGCCCAGTAATAGAGTTTACTGGGTGACGATGGAGTTGGCTCATGTGGGTGATGGCCAGTGCTTCCATGTGCATTTGGATTTGGGGGAGGTAGCCCACCTCAACTCCATTAAAGCCTGGAGATTTCAGTCACAAAATTTGCATACCCGAATTTTCAGCAGATGATATCTTGGTGAGGTCCGCCTGAGATGGTGGAGTCAGACTGGGGGTATGGCAGCAATTTTGGGTTGTGGAAGCAAATAGCTGCTGGGGGCTCTGCGTGGGCAGGCATAGGCCAACCTGCCCTCCTCTGATTTACCAGAGTTTGTTCAACCATGTGCAGGTCTGAGATTAACTGTGGCTTTTGGTCTCTTTCAAGATTTATCTCTGGGTCTCTGAGATAAATGAGCTTATATAGCTGAGCAAGAGGTGGTTTGTGGGCATACTTCCACATGTCTAACTTTTGGGCATTTAATTTCTTGATAAACTTGGCCCCAAGTTGTCTGGGTGTGGCCAAAGGCACAGTGGCAATTTTGGCATGTCAGGAAGCCTGAAGGCATCATGAGGCTGCTGATGCACTCACCTTGCAGTACAGGTTGACCTGCTGGTGGCATCATACCCCCAGGATTGGATATTTTTTGATAGGGATCTTGATGTTTGGGGAGTCTAAATAAGTCTGTCCAGAAACCACCCCTTCTTCTGGCTCTCTACCATTCTAATCAGATGTGACCAGCTAATTTATGAGTCCAGACTGTTAATAAGTCCAGCCAAAGAAGGATGGACACTACAACTCAATTCTAATTGATCCTCCAAGAATTCTGTACTGTAAACTTTAACTTAGGATTCAAAGCTGATGAATGACAGGAAGACATGTGACATCAATGAACTATGCATGTCTGTTGTTTCTAGGAGATTCTTGATAGATGCTTTAGGGTGCTTTAAGTATAGTATCATGTCATCTGCAAATAGTGAGACTTTGAGTTCTCTTTTTCCTATTTGGATACCCTTAATGCCCCTTTCTTACCTAACTGCTGTGGCAAGTACTTCCAGTACTATATTGAATAGTAGTGGTGAGAGTGGGCATCCTTGTCTTGTCCCTGATCTTAGAGGGAAGGTTTTTTATTTTTTCCCCATTGAGAATAATGCTTGCCATGGGCTTGTGATAGATGGTTTTGACTATTGAGGAAAGCTCCTTCAATTCCCATTTTGCTGAGAGTTTTCATCATAAATAGGTGCTGGATCTTGTCAAATACTTTCTATGCATCTGTTGATATGATCATATGGTTCTTATCTTTTCTTTTATTGATATTATGAATTATGTTGTTCACTTGTAAATGTTAAACTGTCCTTGTATCCTTGGGATAAATCCCATGAGTTGTTGGATTCTATTTGCTAATATTTTGTTGAGGATCTTAACATTCATGTTCATTAGCGATATTGGTCTGTAATTTTCTCTTTTTTTGTGGTGTCTCTGTCTGCTTTTGGTATTAGGGTGATGTGTGCCTCACAGAAACTTTGGGAGTGTTTCTGTTTCTTCAATTTTTTGGAAAAGCTTGAAAAAGACTGGCAATAGGTCCACTTTAAATGTCTGGAATCATTCTCTAGTGAATCCATCTGGACCCCAGCTTTTGTTTGGGGGAAGACTTTTGATTACTGTTTCAACTTCATTGATCAACTTCTCACTTTCATTAGAGAGACATCATGGAATGGTCAGTACAAAAATGCAGTGGGCAATGCTGAGGACAGAATTCTAGGTATAGTGGATCTTCTTTGCTGACAGTTACTGCCAGAGACTCACTTTTCCTAAGTTCCCTAGCAACTGGTCTACAGATGTGTGGTCTCATCCTGTCCTCTGGGTCCTGAGCAGAAATTGGCTGGGAAACATCAGGTACAGCATATGCAAGGACAAAAGTCCTTTGCTGAATTTGGAATCAGAACAGTGTCAGAATGAAAATGGGAAATGTTTGGATTAGTGGTCATTGGTAGCTGTTGTGAGTCCATGAGGAAGAAGGACTTTGTGCTAACAATGACAGAGTAGAGATGGAAACATCTGGATCTTTGATGAAATCTTTATGCCACTAATGCTGAAGTATATCATTTCTGATATTTCAGGTTATGACAATGTTCTTTACATATCAACATTTATGATTTAATTTTCTACTTAATTGCCTCCAAAGACACTAAAACACAATGAAATATGCAGGAAGTAGAAAACAGAGTTCTTGAGATAGCTATAGTTTAATGTAAATGAAGGGCAAAGCCTCAAATTAAGAAAATAATTGTATGCAAGTAGAATATCAGTAACCTTATCATGAAGAATACTGGGCAGTGGGAATCATGGAAGAGATCAGAACCAGTCATCTTTAGCCTGAAAATGCGTCAGAGGATGTAATTTTATTTTTTCTCTATTCTAGACTTCCAAACTTGTGACCGCTGCTTTATAACCTGTCATTTCCAGTCTGAATGGTTTTCATTAAGATCAGTATATTTTGTTAGCAAGAATGGGGAGTGGGGAAAAGAGATTTTTTTGTAACAAGGAAAACATTTTCAGATGTTCCTTGGGTGCAGAAAATGTCCTATTATGCCACAGAATCATCAGCACATCCCCAGAACCTTTGCTTTCAGATCCTGTGAAAAGGATAACTTCCTGAGTGACTCACTCAGCTAGGGGCACTCGCATCCCTTTGGGTGTAGACTGGGCTTGTTTCCTTTACTAAGGAATCTGAACTCGCTCCTCAGCCTGCCACTGTTCAGTGGTATCACTTTCCCAGACAACCTGGAAAATTGGCTCCCCTGCCCAGGGAGCTTTTGAATCCTGAAAAAAAACGAATCTCCTTCATCTAGACACGAAGTGGCTATTACTGTGTCCGTGCATTTAGAAAAAATAGCTAGGGTACCATGGCATGGAACTTAAGGAAGCGGAGAATATAATTGCATAGATGTGTTAGAGCATACAAATCACATTCAAAGTTCTAGACAAGCTCTTAGTTTTGTTCTAGGCATATTCTCAAACATGTGTTTACTTTTTTGTACTTTTCAGTATTTCTGATAAAAGACAGACTTCAGATATCATTGAATGCAAAAATAAAAGAATGCATCCTCAAAAAATTGCAAAATGAAATAAATGCATGTTAAATTTAAACAAATGTTCAAATGATGACATTCTAAATTATAGCAGTTACCTTTTTTTTACAATTTAATCATAGCTTATTAATTTATATTAAAATTATATCTACTTCCATATATACCTAAAACCTTTAAAATTGACAATCATTGAAGATTATTGATACATAAATGAGCATATCTGGAATTTAATATCAAACTATGTGAAAATAACTTTAATATTTACAAACCAAATCAATGAATATAACAATAACATACATTTAAAAAATTATTTATATAGATAAAGAAATGTATGCTATTTTGCATAATTTAAAATCAAAGTTTGCACAATTAAGTGAATTTGGATTTTTAAAACAATAATGAATATGGCCACTACCATAAAAACACAAATCTTCCTATTTAGAAAGTACTACAAAACATAAAAAGTACTATAAAACATATAAAGATGTCACAACTAGAAAAAACCCAATTTAAGAGTAACAGCAAGTGTCAGAGATGGATCAGATTGTATTGATTTTATTCGTTAAGTGAATATTGTGTAAATATGCAGGCATAATTCTTTAAAAAGTAATTTTAATCATTTATATCTTTTTGTTTTTTATTTATTTATTTATTTATTTATTTTTTATTGAATCACCATGTAGAAAGTTACAAAGCTTTCAGATTTAAGTCTCAGTTACACAATGCTCGAACACCCATCCCTTCACCAATGCACATATTCCACCACCAAGAACCATAGTAAACCTTATCCCCACTTCCCCGCAGTTACCTTTCTGAGGGTAATTGTAGATTAAAATCGCATTAGTCTGTGTGGCACATTGTATTGCTTTGTGACTCTTGCTTGTGTATGCATGCATGTGGTTATGTATGTACATATGAGTGTGTGTGTCTGTGTGTATGTATGTGTGTGTGCATGTGTGTGTATTAGTAAAAACGTATTTGGAAGCCACTCAGTGCAGTGGGAATATTGACTTGGTTTCAGCAAGTATTCCGGTCTGATTTTTCTCATGTCTTACTCCTGTCATGTTCATTAATTAGCTTTTGATCCAGAATCCCTAAAAAGTTAGGTAATTCGAAGAAAATGAAGTGGTGTCCAAAGGAAATGCGAAGCTCTTTGCCTCTATTTTTTGATTCATTTTTTTTTCTTCAGAGAAATCTTTTCATAGTAAAATATCCGGCTGGGGGAGTCTGTGAAAGAGAATACTAGTAGTACCTTTTGAGATGGAAAGTTCTAGAAAGGCCCCAATGATTGATGCCAATTAAATGGATTCTTGCATGTGTACAGATCTAAGAAAGCACATAGCTTAATTGGTTAAGATTTTCTTTTAACAACAAAACTTTCTACCTGTCTTGTCCTCTGCTTTAAAGGTCCTCCCAGAACCTTTAAATCGCTTCTAATCCAGAAACACACAACACACTCATTTGCCCCAGATGTTTGCAAATATTTTAACTTTCAATGTTACTTCCAACTCCATTCTGTTGCTAAAGAAATCTGTGAGGCAACTATTGTTATTGTTATTATTATTATTATTATTATCATTATCATCTTATTATTATTTTATTTCATTTAAAAATTTATTTCTATAAAGTTGTTCACAATTAATTACATTCAATATTTCAACACCAATCCCACTACCATTACACCTTCCCACCACCATTATTATTTTGTATTATTTGTTTTGAGTAGTATGAGATGTATATAAGGGTCTATCTCTCTGCAGTGAGCTTCTCTGTTCTGAGATTCATTTGTGAGTCTATGGATCATGGCCATTAATGTGCTTAAATGGCACCTGGAGCAGTTTGTGGGCATGACACCTGGACCCTGAAAGGGTGGGGAGATGGGAAGAGGCAGGCCATTCCAGGATCCTTGAGGCCTGGAGTTTTCAGTCACTGGTCTCTCATACCTGGGTTTTTCAGCTGATTCATTCTATTGCATATGGGGCTCAGGAAGAGCCTTCGAAGATCAGCTCTGAGAGTGGTGGCAATTGGGTTCTGGAGGTTTGTGGACACCAGGATTCATTTGAAGAAGGTGGAGGGACAATGCTTGCATGCCAATAGGAACCCTGGTAAAATCACCTTGGCACAAGGTCCAAAGACATCTTTGCAGAGAGCTGCTCTGTTCTGAGATTCATTTGCAAGTCTTTGCTAGGCAATTCTTTAGGGGAAGAAAATCTCATATCTATCTATCTATCTATCTATCTATCTATCTATCCATCTATCTATCTATCTATCTACCTTCATCATCGTCATCTATTTATATCTACTAATCTTTCAAAAAATGATGAGCTGTCATTCTGAACCAACACACTAAATGCTGGGATAATAAGGACTCAAAAATTCTTATTCTGAATCTCAAGGAATACTCTGTCTCTTGTTCTGGACAGACAGTCCAAAACCCTGCAGCAGCAGTGCAAGTATGCATGTCATCAGTGGTGCAGGTAGATCAAATATAGGGTCACTGTCACTGTCACTGTCATCCCGTTGCTCATCAATTTGCTCAAGCAGGCACTAGTAACGTTAACTAGTTGACATTACTAGTAACTAGTTGACGTTACTAGTGTCAACTAGGTCAGTGTGTCAACTGAGCTACAGTCACTCAGTGTGGAACACAGGATAGCTGGTCAGTCGAGGAGGAGGATAGGATCTGGTAAAGCTTCTGTGGCTTGAGGGAGAGCTTCCCAAACTCTCATGCCAACTTCCAAAATAATGCTCAGAAGACCCAGGGGCCACTCTCCATGATACTTAGTCAATCACGAAGGACAAGCCTGATCATGCAATGCTTCTTGGGCCCAATAGTGTAGGAGGCCACCAGAACCACCAGGGCCACCAGAACTACTGATGATGCTTGGTGGGCTTACTGTGTTATGCTCAGCAGTGCTCAAGTGGCCATATAGTGCCATGAATAAAATTTGGGCCTTCACACAGGTTTTGTGCTCAGTGGGGCACAGGGCTACACTTTGTGATGCTCAGAGGACCATGTGATGTGGGGAGTTGAACCAGGGTTGGCTGAATACAATCCATTTGCTTTAATCCCTGTGCTCTATCTCCAGCCTTGATATCCTTGTTCTTCTGTGTGTTCTGAATTCATGGTCTCATAAGATGATCTGATTGTGGCTTTTTGTCAAACTCTATACTAATATCAAAAGACCCTGCCTCCCCATAATTCTTTAGTCAAAATGACTTTATTTTCCTCCATCTATTTAATCTTTAAGTGCCATCAAAGGGGAAGAAGAGTTCAGAAAAGAGACAAGAAGACATGCTTAGTACTGGGATCAAAATAAAGTCATCAAACCCTGACTGAAGGCTAAGAAATAAGAGAATAGTGCCTCATAATGTGTTAATTCAGCAGCAGATGTTTGATCAATATTTGTTGACAATGACGGATAATTGATTTGACTAACCGTTTAGTCACCTGGTAAGATCTTTCTTTTGTTTATTGGCAGCTCTTTCTGGCATCTGTTGTCTTCTTTACAGGAAAAAAAAGCAAATCTCATTCTCCTGAGTGTCATTCGCACCAGTCAATTGAATAAAAATAGCTGAGGGTGATTACACTTTTCATTTGCTCTTGATATAGGTTGCTTTTCCAAGTACCTGCTTGACACTGGAAGCCTTAGACAATTGTGACTTTAAAGTTAACTTTTTATACTTAAACCTTTTCTTAGAGGAATTGGAGCTTACATCATAAGTGATATGATCCAGTAGGCCGCCTGGTTCTTTAGGGTATAATGATAGGTGTCCCATCTCTCAAGGAAAAGAGGATGTGGCGTAGTCAACTCATTTCTCAACTCCCTAATTCTCACATCATTTTCACTTCATATGTCATTTTTGAATCAGGGTGGTAGGGAAGAGGGTGCCATTACCCTGACCTGCCCCACATATCTGGTAGGTGATATTTAATGTTTAGATTAGGCTTCTAGGTCCCCATCTCAGTAGGGCACCATTGGGGCTCCCACAAAGGTTCCTTGGAGATGTAGAATTTTGACACATTGTAGTTTTTATTTTAAATGAACTTACCCTATATTTGGGGCTGGAGCGATAGCACAGTGGGTAGGGCGTTTGCCTTGCACACAGCCAACCCGAGTTTGATTCCTCCGACCCTCTCGGAGAGCCCGGCAAGCTACCCGAGAGTATCCTGCCCGCATGGCAAATCCTGGCAAGCTCCCCGTGGTGTATTCGATATATCAAACACAGTAACAACAAGTCTCACAATGGAGACGTTACTAGTGCCTGCTCGAGCAAATTGATGAGCAACGGGATGACAGTGACAGTGACAGTGACCCTATATTTGACCTACTCTTTACTGAGGTGAGCCTTTCATCCCCACTTCTTTTCTGATGATACTTTTTTTTGTTTATATCTGCAGTAGTTTGCAGTAGACAGCAGGGTGGATCCAGGAATACATTTCTTTTTCTGAATTAATCGGTAAATAGAGGCCATTTGAGAAGCCTCAATGTAGAGGAGGAGACACAATTTTGACTAAGCATTTTCAACAATTATTAATATTTTCCAAAACCACTGGTTGTGGATGGGGTTGGAAGTTTCTAAGACATTGTTGTCATTAATGCTGGCCCATGAAATTCTGTGTTGGGCTAGTTTGTATTTTATGAGTTTCCTAAGATTTCACAAGACAAGGTTTGTGGATCACTAGCTTAATAGTGGCACATCATTTTAAAGATTCCTCAGGGAACTGATATGTTTTAATTCTAATGTCCAGGGAGCTGGTTCTAGGAATTGCTTCTCTTCTTGTTATTCTAGGGTTCTTGCGATTAAATGTCAGAAAACCTCTGGGTCTATGAAGATCAGGGACAGAGCTTCCCTTAGAACAAACACATTTGGTGCAGTCCTTCCCTCCTTTCCTCTGTGCCCCACCCTTGACTTTATTCTCTTACACTTGGGAACACAGAAGCAGAGGAGATTTCATGTGGTGGGAAGAAAGGTTCTAGAGGTTACTTAAACACTTAGGATGGTACTACAACTTTGTGGTATACGCAGTGTGACTCATTTGCATATAGATGTGTATACTAGCATTTATGAAACTGTATAGCATTGCAAATCAATTGTTGGTCATCTAACTTTTAATTAAAAGCACAGGATCTTGGGGCTGGAGGGATAATACACCTGACAGGGCACTTGACTTATATGCCACTTACCAAGGTTCAATCCCTGAAACTGCGTATGGTTCCTTGGGCACCACCAGGAGTGATCCCTGAATTCAGAGCCATAAGTAAGTTCTAAATATCACTGGGTGTGTCCCCTAAACAAAACAAAACAAAAGAGTGCAGGAAGTCTGAGAGAGGTGGAAGAGAAAAACTGGCCTTTCAGACAGGAAGAGAGGATTGAGAGAGCGGATTCTAGCCCTCGGAGCAAACCTCTTACCTGAGCAAGGATGGTTTGGTCTGGGTGTTCTGAGCTTCGCTGTAATGGTGAAGAGGTGGTGGGAAAATTACTATATGAAATAAAAAGAACCACCTCACATGTTAACATAAAACCGAAGGTGTCTTGAGACTTTTATCCACATAGCATTGAGGTCACCAAATTTCTGATGAAGAGCTGGCTTCAGAAAATCAGTTCAGCAAGGACTGGAGCATTTTCAGTGAGTGGAACCCTACCCCTATTTCTCTCAATAAGCCCCGAATCTATATTAACTTACACACCTCTAAGCTGCATAGCTAACCACTAATAATATGTTTGTTGTATGAGCAAGAGTGTTGTCCTGATATGCTTTCTGCAAGTTAACACCACCTTAAGCTGCTTATTGCAACCCCCTTAAGCATCTTTCTCCCCTGAGTTTGCTCATTCCTTAAGAAGTCCTCACCCCAACCTCAATTTGTGACTTTCTGCCTTGAAGGCATCCTCGAGTGACCTACACCCATGCCTCGGGGTGTACTATCCATTTAATAAACCTCCCTAATATTATCTACATGGTGTTGACCTTGAAATCTTACTCTGACAAATCTTACTCACCTACGGGCTACGGTACAGCAGGGCCCTGACTTCATTGCCCTCATCTCTGTGATAATTGTTGTGGGAAGGGGTCAAGGTTGTAATTGAGCAGGTTAATTTCTCAAATGCATAGTAAGGAAAGAAGAAATATGCAGCTTAGCAGAGTTGATAAGAATTTCCAAGTATTCAGATGAACTATTAAATCGCAACAACTACCCATCCTCCAGAATGTCAATTACCTAGTAATTTTCACAAATCAGTCACTTGGACTGAAATTTTCTTTGGCCATCTGGTGTGTGCTGTAAGAATGTGGTGGGGGGGGAGTTGATCTGACTGTGAGAATGAAGACTTTAAAAAAAATGGCCTCCCACAGCTCAGCAAAGCCCATCAAGCAGCATCGCTAAGCACATCATGATCAGAGGATTCTGAGATGATTATCTTCAAGAGGGATAAAGAATTAGAGTTCTGAGTTTCCCAGTAAAGAAAGAAAGTGTGTAATAAAACACTGAAAATGTAACAACTTCAATTCTTGCCTAGTCTACACAGACAGGGGAGAGGAAGTAATTTGAATAAGATGTTTGATCAGTTGCTATAAAAATTGTCACTATATAATATTGATGTAGAATAGGAATGTAAGAAAAGAATAGGCTGCTTTCATTTATGTTCAAAATAAGGAGTGAGGTTTTTATCCTCCCATGACTGTTGAATAATCTGTAAGCATGGTCTCTTTAGATTTTTAAAGTAATTTTTTATTATATCACCGTCGCTCATCGATTTGCTCAAACAGGCACCAGTAACATCTCTATTGTGAGACTTGTTGTTACTGTTTTTGGCATATCAAATACACCATGGGGAGCTTGCCAGGCTCTGCCATGCGGATGAGATACTCTTGGTAGCTTGCCGGGCTCTCTAAGAGGGGTGGAGGAATCGAACCTGGGTCAGCTGCGTGCAAGGTGAACGCCCTACCCGCTGTGCTATCTCTCCATGAGATAAAAGTTGTCCATGACTGGGTTTCCATCATACAGTGTCCTAACACCTGTCTCTTCACCCATGTGCATTTACACCACCGATGTCTCCAATTTCCCCCTTCCAACCCCCACTTTCAGTCTGCCTCTACACCAGTCACCTCCCTCCCTCCCTCCCTCCCTCCCTCCCTCCCTCCCTCCCTCCCTCCCTCCCTTCCTCCCTCCCTCCCTCCCTCTCTTTCTCTCTCTCTCTCTGTTTCCATTTAGGCATTATGTTTGTGATTATGTATGGTCATCATATATATCCCATTACCTACTTTCAGCACTTAATTCTTGTTCAGAGTGATCATTTCCAACTGTTATTATCATAGTGGCCCCTTCTCTATGTTCTCTCTTCCTTTCTCCCATCCCCTCACACTTGTGACAAGCCTCCAATCATGGGCCAGTCCTCCTCCTGGCCAACATTTCTATTGTTTTTGTGTAACAGTCTCATACTGTGATTTTTGTATTCCACAAATGAGTGAAGTCATTTCTATGTCAGTCCCTCTCCTTCTGACTTATTTCACTCAGCATGATACTCTTCATGTCCATCCATTCATAAAGCAAATTTCATTACTTTATTCTTTCCGATGGCTGCATAGTATTCCTTTTTAAAGTTGTACCATAGTTTTTTATCCAGTTATCTATTCTTGGGCACTCAGATTATTTTTGCTTACACTATTCACAATATTCTGGCTATTGTGAATAATGTAAGCATGATCTTGAGAGCAGGCATGGTTGTTGGGGGTATATTTACATACTGAAAGAGAAGTTGAATTGCAAAGATGACTTAAATGGGAAAGAGGCATATGTTCCCAACTAAAGCTCTGCCGTAGCCCCCTGATGTGACAAGGAACGATGCCTCTCTTGTCTTTGTTTTTTCCAAGTGTAAAGTGAACGGCCTGAGTTAGGAGGCCTCCAGATTCTCTTTCTATTTAAAAGGAATTAATGATTCTAAATATGTGATTCTCAAGACTGACTCTGAAAGTGTTGATTATTTTGTGTTTCCCTGGCTTTCTGTTTTTGGTTTGTTATAGGTTCTGACATTTTGGCTTCCACCTTAAACACACAGACAGCTAGAAAGATAAAATGGCTGGAGAAATAGTAGAGAGGTTAAAATACTTGTGTTGCATGCATGTGGTTAACCCTGGTCTGATTCTTGGCACTACCTATGATACCCTGAGCACTGCCATGAGTGACCCCTGAGCATAGGAGCAAGCTGAGCACAGTCTTGTGTGACCCAAGACCCCCTGACCCCTATTTCAAACATACACATATACACCATACACACACACACACACACACACACACACACACACACACACACACACACACACACACCCCTACAGATAAATGGCTGGGCTTTAACTCCAAAGTTTCAGGGTCAGTAGTTCTAGAGTTTATCCAAGAGTGTGCATTTTGGATAAGTTCCCAGGTGATGTTGAGGTTGCAAAGTCCTAAAGTTTCATTTTGAGAACTGCTGAACTGAATCTTAAGAAACCGTTCTTTACCTGAAGCGAGCAGACATGTTCAGGGATCGGAGAGTTAGAGCAGAGGGCAGTATGCTTGCCTTGCACACAGCTGACCTGAATTTCATCCCCTGAACTGCATATGGTTCCCCAAGCATGGTCAGAAGTGACCAAGGAGAACAGAGTCCAGAGTAATCCTTGAGCATAGCCGGGGTGGCCCCCAAATAAAACAAAACAGAATAAGCATTTTCAAAAATTTAGACACTTTGGGGCTGGAGCAATAGCACAGTGGACAGGGTGTTTGCCTTGCACCCGGCCAACCTGGGTTCAATTCCCAGCATCCCATATGGTTCCCTGAGCACCGCCAGGAGTAATTCCTGAGTACAGAGCCAGGAGTAACCCTTGTGCATTGCCGGGTGTGACCCAAAAAGAAAAAAAAAAACCAAAAACCAAAAAAAAAAACCCAAAAAATTTAGACACTTTTTGGGGAATATTAACCCAGATTTCATTCTTTCCCTATTTCCTGTAGAGAGTTGCTTGAGAAGCAATGGCATGGGGAAGTCTGGTCTGCTGAGATTGGATATTGGACGACAGCTCCTGAGTTTACTCGAGCCATTAAAACATGAAGCATTGGTTAAATGTTAAGTAATTAAAACATTAATTGGTGATGGAGCAATTTTATAGCGGGTGGGGAACTTGCCTTGTATAGAGTCAACTGGGTTTGATCCGTGACACCACGTAGAGCCAGGAGTAAGCCCTGAGCACCTCAAACAAAACAAAATAAAAATCACATAGCATCACGGCATATACTTGGTAAAGTGTTCAAAAGGGTATCGATGCTGCTGCTGCTGTTGCTGGTAATGATGGTGATGATTTGTAGGATATTTCCAAAAATCTCACTTGTTAATAAACAGAGGCTGCATGTATCAGGAATAGTGTTTCCCAGACAAACTTGAACTAGGATGCTATGGAGACACTCTGGGAAGGTTCGAATTTGATTGAGGCTGACAGCCACGTAAATAGCACAGGGTCCCTGCTCCCACTGCCCAGGGTAGCAGGACGTGGTCCCAGACCCAGTGCTGATGGGCCTGTGCTCCGGCTTTGTTCAGTGCATCTGAAAGTGCTCCTCTGTCTTGGCTGCTCATGCTTAAGTGGAACTCAGAAAACAGAGAAATGCTATCCAAGTAATTGTGGATTTGAGATGAATCATGCTTATTTTTGCTAGCTTTCCATTTGAAAAATGCCAGTGGTTAGGACATAATTTAATCCTCAGTATATCCACATTATTCATTCTATAAAAGAACTAAATATTCTTTGCACATCATCACAAAATTCCAGCCTCTTGTGTGTATATATGTCTCACACAGTGACATGTGGACCTAATTAATTATATTTGGAATGCATGGTATGTTTGGGGGTTAGAGAAGATATGCTATATCTTCCTCTTTCTCCTTCCTTCTTTCTTTCTTCCTCTTCTTTTCAATGCTCACTTATGGCTCTATTCTAGGAGATCATTTCTCTTGGTGTTCAGGGGACCCTGTGGGGTATAGGGGATCAAATCCCAGTTGGCAAAATGCATATACTTTACCTGCTGCACTATCTGCACATTCTTAGTGTTCTCTGATGGTCTTTTCTAATATCTCTGCCATGGTCTAGGATGGCAGTTAAGGTGAATGTGTAAATTATCTAGCATTGCATTGTTTTCTGGAGCATAGCCCTGGATGCTCGTCCTGTTCCTTTTAATTGTCAAATTCCTATGCAAATTTACAATTTCATCTTAAGGGTCCAGAGAAATACTACAGGGGTTAAGACATATATCTTGCATTGACTGAACCCAGTTTGATCTGTGGCCCCATGACAACATTGCTGTATGCTGCCCTGGAATTCTCAGAGCACTGTGGGGTAGCCTGGATGGTCCCCTGTAAGGCACTTCATCCTTGGGTCCTCACATTGGTCTGAAGGGCTGAGAATTGCTGGCAATGTGGCCCCTAGTCTCCTGAGCACAACTCATGAGGACCTCCCAGGACCTAGATTTTTCTCCTGAATGAAAAGATTAAAGACAAAGAATTAAAACAGTGAACACAAATATGAACTATATAAAACAAGTGCTATGTTATGCATATTTTACACAAATGGGCAATCAAGGAGAACGTCTATGGCATTGGGGAGATCTTTCTATGTCAGTGGAAGTTGTTGATAAAAACCTCAAAAGGATTTTTGAGGAAAGTTTTGACAGTGTAAATAAAATGATTCTTTTGCCATTTTTTATCAAGATCATGAAAGAATTAACAATTTTCACCAAGTCTTTAAATTAAATATATAGCCATATGAATATATAATGTAGTATAAACAATGCAGAACCATAAACTAGTTCATGAAATTCCAGGGAAAATCATGAACCTGCTCATAGCATATTGCACACACGCTGATAACCCTGGAGCAGCTGCTGGTGTCTCCCTTGAGGGACTCAGGGGGGCATTTCTGGAGGTTCCATGCTTGCACATTTAAGCTATGGGCAAGGGTCTCCAGGAAAAAGAGGACCTGCAGTCAACACCTCTGAAACTCTGTGACAACATGCTTGGAGCAGGCTGCAGCTTATGCATCAGGGTTTTTGGACGAAGATAAAGAAAGGCACAGAGGACAGGTTGACACTTCCTAGCATGATCCAAGCTGGTTAGCAGGATTCACTGTTGCTGAACCCAGCATCGAGGAGAGAGCCCTTCTCCCCTGTGAAGGCAGAGCAGTGAGGAGAAGGAACGTGCACTCCGCTGAGCCTCACTTCCCTTCTCTATGCAGTGGAGACCATTAAATGCTCATCTCGGGGGAGGTATCGTGAGGCTGACAGGAGCAATAATGTACACCCAGGGCTTGGCATGGCATGGACACAGTTAGGACGTCATGCTTGTTAGAGTCTCTCCAAACTTCCATACTTGATTTTATAGAAATACTTGAACTGATACCACCCACTGCTGCAAGCCCTCACAATCCCTCCAGCTAGCAGTCCTCCCTTCACTGACCTGAATCACACACCCCTAATCTAACTGCATTTGGTGCTGCCTCAGTCCCATCCCCCAGTCAGAGCAGCCTTCTCGTGAATCACAGATGGTTTATTTTGACACCTCAGTGTCTAGATATAATAGGTTGTCTCATACAATATGTCACAACAGAATGCAATGTGCGAGGTAATTAAACTAGTTTGTTTCACACACTTGAACATTTCATGTGTGCCATCCGTGGAATACAGGATTGGAATACATTTATACGAATTAATCACACTAATTGTTACATGTGTGTAGTTAGGGCCACTTGAATATATTATTCAAATATATGTAAATTAGACAGTAATGACTTAATCATCATGCTCTTAAACACAATTATAGCACTGCCTCTCACCCATGAAATGTGATTTGGTGATTGAACTAAAAATCTCTGAAAGCTTGGCTCTTACCAACAGAGGCATGGCCTAAACCTTTGGAATCATTTGTTCATCTAATTTCTGGTGTAGACAATCTGAATTGGTCCCCATTGTTTTTTGAGGAACTTCCACGGTGGAGACTCAGTCCCCCAAAGTGTAAAATGGATGTAGAAGATATTAAGGTAAAGGTTTAAAAGTTCATATGTTTTTCCATAACTGATAAGGTCTAGTGAGAGATTGCAATTGAAGCAAACATGAAAATAAATTCAGTTTTATAAAAATTGATTAGGGAATGAATGACCATAATGTCTTATAAAATAATTTGCCTTGGGGCTGGAACAATAGCACAGTGGGTAGGGCGTTTGCCTTGCATGCGGCCTGCCTGGGTTCGATTCCCAGCATCCCATATGGTCCCCTGAGCACTGCCAAGAGTGATTCCTGAGTGCAAAGCCAGGAGTAACCCCTGAGCATCACTAGGAGTGACCCAAAAAGGAAAAAAAATAATTCACCATAGGGAAGATGAAATACTATCTCTTTTGGTATCTGCATACCAAAATTCCTGTTTCTATATTCCTATTTGGAAAGTGAATACTTTATACACACCTGCAATAAATGAACTCCCATAATCTCCATCATCTGACTTGAGGTATGACCCATACAAGATGTCTTACTGAGCTAGACATGTTCCAAGTTAGAAATATGTCCGTGAGGAATCTGAGATGAAATGTAAGAAAAGCACAGGCTTAACATGGTCTAGATGGTAATAATAATAAGATGCTATTGTTATTTTGATCACTTAAACATGTGCAACAAACATCACTTCAGAAGTAGAGAAGCGGAAATACTTGGACATATTTGAGAGAAGCCTTTTTTTTTTCAGATGAAAAGATGGGAGACTTGGCAATTGGACTTGGTGGGAGGTGGGGTCTGCTGACCTCGCTGTTACCAGCCTAAGTGGTATTGATGGTCCAGCTAATATAATGGCAATGTGGTCTAGGAACATATCAGTTATTGTAAGTGGAGACTCTCTTCTCTTCCCACCAGCTGAGCTGCTATAGTATTGCCCTGTTTGACAGCTGGGGAAACCGGACTTTGGGAAAATTGTTTAAACACTGACTTATGGCTAGCAGGGCACTAACCCAGATCTGTGTGGCTCTAAAATTCACTGCTTTTAACCATTACCTAAAAGGAATTAAAACATTTTTGCTAGACCCAAAAAAGGGTTCATTAGCGAGATGTGAGACATTTTAATGCACTGCAAAAACTAAAATATTCAAGGTAATGTCTGATGTAGGGAAGGCATATTAAAAAAAGGGATTACTTCTTCCCTGCCCTATATAATACAGATAAGGATTGGGTGAAAGAGGAGAGAATGTCAGAACTTTCCTTGTGGTGGCCCTGGGTCTATGTAATAATTGAATACTGGATTTTTTTCTATAGTAATACTGAAAGTGGCCCATGGGTCTAAATTTTCAGCATGTTCCAGCAGTACTACTTACTATGACTTAAAATGGTTATATTTTAAGAAAGGAAGTATAGACATTCTGCCAAAGTTTAATTAATTGGAGTGAGCTTTACCCAAAGGTCTCACCAGGCTGTAACAAATGGGTCATGTCTAGTTCTATATTTCATAAGTTTCATGGCTGAAAATAAGCCTACTCTACAGACTCAGGTTGTTTTGGAAATGTTTCGGTGCTCAGAGACTGGCATTCTTCTAGAAGCATCTTGCACTCTAAAAGATGAGCCAACTCCTGTCAAGGCTTCTCTTGCCAGAACCACTAGACAGCACCTCTTGCTTCCCGTCTCATCCAACAGTCCTTCGACCATCTGCCTCCTCCCTCTGCCTCTCTGCCTTTACTATCAACCTCATGATTGAGTGGTTTAATTTCGTTTTCATGAAATGTCTTTCCATTACACCAGTGGTTTTGGTAATTTGTCCCACCTACTGCTGTCTATTTTGGAAATTTTAATTTGGCAAAACCCTCTCTAATGTGGTGTGCATGAAAAACTATACAAAAGAAAATTGTACTGAATTGATTTCTCTGGAACTAATTGTTCTCTTGAGTCTGGGCGAATTTGACTGTGTCTGCTTTTCTCATATATGCTTGTGAAAATCCATGGAGTTGTTAATAACATTTTATATCTACACAATGCAGGTTTTCTTTTTTTTTTTCCTGACTGAAATCAGTAATAGCTTAAAATGTTAATTTAGTTGTATGACATCTACCCAGCCACCTGAATGGGAAAATACTTTGGTCTTAAAGCAATTTTTAGCTTCTCAAAAGTACATAGTTAGTGGAGGAAGCAAGTCAAGCTTCTTTACTTTGAAAGCCAACTTCTTTTGCATATTTCCCCCATTTTGTTTGCATTCAGTATAAAAAAGTTTTACTGAAAGCATTCAGTTGAAATTTGTTTATTCTGTGCTAAAATAACTGTAGTAACTGATATAGCTAATAAAGGAGATGTTCAATAACCCTTAGTCTTGAAATCATGCTGGGAGTGGTTTGCTTTCAACACGGGAAGGAACAGAATTTGGCTTATTTACTACTTAGAAATCATTTTCATTTTGAAATTAGCTACTTTCATGCTTATGATGCTTTATGTCTTAATGACAATAATTCTCAGCTTTGTTTACAATAATCCTAAAATATATTTTCTATCCTCCACCTCCAAACTTTATTTTCAAATAATGACAATAAAAATAGTAAACAGCTTGTAGTTGTGTTTTTACATTTCCTATAGTCTAACTGTATTTATCTCTTAATAGTTTTTTTAAATTGAGATAATTTAGTCTATAAAATGGTGCATCATTGTAATTTAACATCTCATCATCACCCCTCAAAATATGGTTCTCATCACCACTCAGCTGCCATTTCTCCTTGGGAAACACCAGTCTGCACTTTCTAACCTTTTTTAGTTTGATGAAATTTGTCTTTAGTTCAGTTTGTATCCTTTCTCATTCTTATGTTCCTCTCTCATAGTTATGATGCTTTATTTTCTATATTCTTTTAATGATCACTCTTATTATTTTAACAATCATACTTAATTAAATATAAACTAATTTTTTTTTACTTAAGTAAGCTTAGAATATCTGTTAATGAACTGATCATATTAGAATTCCAGTGAAACATTTTGCTATTTTTATTGATAGTTGTTCAGTTTTCTTCTAACTGATAGTTTTCATTTTTGATTCACTTGTTTAGTATTCTTTTATCTGAAATATAGTCTATAGTTTTTAGTGGTGGCTTACTGATTATAAATTTTCTGTTTTTCTCTATTGAAATGATTTAATTTTCTGAAAATTTATGAAAGATATTTGTTTTCCACAAATGTATGAAATTAAGTCGGCAATTGTTTTCTTTCAGAATTTTGAAGCTAATATTTGTTGTTAAGAAGATCTCGCTTTGTAACTGTTCTCATGGCGATTCAATTAAAAAAAAATCTCAAAGTATAATTGTTACTCATGTGTGGCTGATCCGTCTTTTCCCTCTATGTGTGACTACAAGTCTCTTTCTCTGAAGTTCTTAGAAGTCAGTTTCATACAATATAAATATCTGGGGAAATTGGAGTTTCTGAATTTGAGGCAGTTGTACTCTAGCTGGTCTTCATCCCTATGAAGATGGCCTTCCTGTGTGAATTGCTTTCAGAGCTCCAGTAGATTTCTGTTAAACTTGATCAGAACTCAATACTTACAAACATTCATATTTTCCTCTATCTTATTTTCTCTGTTCTATATAATAAAGGACCTTTCTTCATTCTCTCTTCTGGTTCACCAATTTCTTCTTTATTTTTATTCATTTAGTTTTGCTTTTTTTGGTCACACCCGACAATGTACAGGGGTTACTCTTGGCTCTGCACTCAGGAATTACTCCTGGCTGTGCTCAGGGAACCATATGGGATGCTAGGAATAAAGCTGGGTCAGCCGCATGCAAGGCAAACCCCCTACCCACTGTACTACCACTACAGCCCCCACAATTTCTTCTTTAGCTTAGTCTAATCACACAGATTTAATCCTTATGGTAACAAATGGCGATATTTTTATTTCTGTTTGTAAAAATATCCTTCTGTGTGTTGCTGTTTTCACCATCTCCCCCTTCCTTTCCTTCTGTTATTGCTACAACAATGAGGGCTCACACACTTTGCCTGGCTGAGGTGCTCACGCTGGGTGACACACTCCTTTGGCTGCTTGCCAGTCAGCTCTCTGAGGGTCATTCTCCTTTGGTTGAGTTTAGGTGATCAGGCATAGTTGGTTGTAGTGCTCTGAAGAGTTCCTGCAGTGCCCACATGCTCATCTCTGAGGGCTTGTACTTCCTGATCATGGTACTAATGCTTCTTTTTTCTTATTTTATTTTAATTAGTTTTTATTTATTTGATTTTTTTACAGTTCTCAGGGCTTCTTCCTGCCTTTTCACTCAGGGATCACTCCCAGTGGAGTTGAGGGGACCCTATGGGGTGCTGGCAATCCAGTAAGGGTTGGCTGCATGCAAGGCAAGTGCTTTACCTACTGTAGTATTGCTCTTGCCCCTCCGGCTTCTTTTTAAGTTGCAGTATTTTCAAGGGGTTGCACTCCTTTAGTTGGCGTGCTTGCACACACCTGGGCCAAAAATCACTTGCAAGATTGGGAATCACACCCGGAAGAGCTGCCAGCTCACTCCAGAGCTGCTGGCATGTCACTCTGCATGGCGCTGTGGCCTTAAGTGTGTAGGACCCCATGCTGATAAAAACAAGCTGCTGGCTCTGGTTTTCTTTAGGACTTTTGATTAGCTACATTGTTTTATTATGATTTATTATATATTACAGGTGTTCCCATGGTTCACACCATATTTGAACCCCATCAGATATGGAGCGGTAATTATGGAAAATGGGTATTAAGTTCTGGCAAGCTACCCATGGCATATTCGATATGCCAAAAATAGTAAAAACAATGGGCCTTATTTCCCTGACCCTGGAAGAGCCCCCAATATGGCAGTGTTAAGAAGGATGAGCAAGGAGAGGCTGATAAAATCTCAGGACGAACTAGGCTGCCAAAGCAAAGAAGGACTAAAATGACTGTCTGTACTTTCAACACACATACCCTGGCATTGGAAGCATCCATCGAGGACCTGATGGTTCAAGTGCAGAAGATCAAGTATGACATCTTTGGTCTGACTGAGACGAGAAGGCATCGATCACCATTTTCGACACTGGAAAAGAAGTGTTCCTCAGAACATGCAACAATAGAGGTGTCGGTGGTGTTGGTGTCCTTGTCAACATGAACTTGACCATGAGCATTGATTCATTCGAATGCCTAACAACCCGAACCAGATGATTACGCTTGAATAGATGTGGCTCACAGCCGGTAGTTTCTATCTTTGTCATCTACGCACCAACATCCAACTATGATGAAGAAGAAATTGAGAAGTTCTACATGGAGCTGAAGAAGTTCTATAAAGAAGACCACACCTTCTATAGGATCATTTTTGGTAATTTTAATGCCAAGATAGTACTGAGAAGGTTGCCTGAAGAACTTCATATCTGGACCCATGGCATAGAATGGAACAAACAGAGTGAGAGACTGTCTGAATTAATCATGTTGACCAAGACCATCAATGGTAACTCACAGTTCCAGAAGGCCGAATCTAAACATTGAACATGGGAGTCCCCCGGTGGACAGTTCCACAATGAAATTGACCACATCATATTCAATTGACGGTTTTGTCCGACCGATGTTGCTGTTGTCCCAAAATTCCAAACGGGATCAGACCACCATCTCCTTTTTGCAAAATTCTGCTTCACAGAAGGGGGAGAAAGGGCTGCAAAGTTTAAGTTTAAGAAGAGAACTCCCAGAATGACCACCAACTGGGAGCTCTTTGGCACTATTGTGGCAAGGTGGGAAGATACTGTCATTGACAATATCGGCGAGGTATATGATTGACTGGTTCAGCACCTCCATGACTGTGCGAGGAATGCTGAGAGTGGGAAAGCCACAATCAAACGCCTGCCTTGGGAAACTCTCGAGTTCATTCACCAACATGGTTTGGCATGAGCCTCAGGCAATCACAAGCTAACATCTGAGCTCGCAAAGCTGTGCAGAGAAGCGATAAAGGAAGACTTCAAAGAGAGAAGAACAGCAGTGTTGGTCGATATGGTAGAAGCTGGAAAAAGTATTGCTTGCCTGTCCTTTGCAAACTATGTCCTGATTGATCTATCACATCTTCCAGAAGGGCAATGACTTCTACTTGGATCTCTTTGATATCCACATCTACCTGTCACATACAAAATTCCACAGGATGGATATGTTGTACCCAACGTTCTCCCTTCCGAAATCTGACATGCCATTTTGTCGGTAAAGAAGCGTACAGTACCTGGTTCCGACAAGGTCAGACCCAAACACTTGAAGTCTCTGCTGCCAGTAATAGACAACTCAATGGCTCAATTCTTCACATGCTACCTGTCTGAATGCAAGGTTCCTTCAAAATGGAAAATCAGCAGGACTGTTCTGTTGTACAAGAAGGGAGACATCCATGACATCGGCAACTATCGTCCAATCTGCCTGTTGTTCATCGTCTACAAGTTGTTCACTCGAGCCATCCTGAATAGAATAGGCAGAACACTAGACGAAGGACAACCATGTGAGCAAGCTGGGTTCCTAAAAGGATTCAGCACAATTGACCATATCCATATGGTGACCAAGTTCATTGAAGTTTTGCAAGAGTTCAAGATGCTGCTCTGTCTAACATTGTTACTGGCACCCGCTCGAGCAAATCGAAGATCAACTGGATGACAAGTGATACAAATGATATATATATTTTTTCCATAATTTGTTAATTTATTTTGATCAGAGTGCAGGCATGTTTATTTGGTTATGTCTGGTTTATTCTGCATTTGTGTTACCACATTGAAACAGAGGACTTGTTAAAATGTGTGGCCTTCAGATGTTTATTATTTGAAAACAACATGCTGACCTTCCTAAGGCTTGGGTTAGGCAAAGATTTCAGGCCACAAAAGGGCCACTGATTGTCTCTTTTTTAGGCATCTCAATAGAGATTCTTAATTTCCCTGATAGTCTCAAGTTTTTTGTTTTGGGGTTGTGTGTGTGTGTGTGTGTGTGTGTGTGTGTGTGTGAGTTCTTGCTGCTGATGTTGGTATCCTGGTGGCTGTGAAATAATGTCTATGGGAGAAGTGGGCATTGAGAGAAGTTGTAACAGAGAGCAGAGAGCAGAGAGGAGAGAGACAGGGAAAGAAGGAGAAGGGAGATAGAGAGTAGGAGATGGAGGAAGGGAGAGAGGAAGAGAGGGAGAGAGGGAGAGAAAGAGGAGGAGAGGGAGGAAGGGAGAGAGGGAGAAAAGGGGAGTGGGAGGAAGAGAGTGGGAGAGGGGGAGGTAGGGAGAGAGGGAGAAAGGGAGAAGGAGAGGGAGAGGAAAGGAGAAAGGAAGGGAGGAAGAGAGGAAGAGAGGGAGGGAGGATGGGAGAGAGGGAGAGTGCTACTGCCTTGCTTGACCCACTTCTGTGTTCTGGGAAAGTGCTCTGTCACAGTAGGACTGATTGACACCTGCAGAGCATGGATGCTAGCATCACACCAGCCCCATAGGGTATGCACTTGAGGCCTCCTTGATCTTCCTGGTCCAGGACTGGATCCTCACAGCCTAGGTCTTGGGGAGCTGTGCTCTTGGACTGGAGTCTGTCCTCACCTCTGCCAAAGTTTCTCTGCTTCAACATTTATCCCCTTAGAAAAGCATCTCGGGAGGATACAAAATGGTGAAATATTTTTATTTAGGAAAAATGAGGGGAGAGAGAGTTGGTCACTTCTATGCATGCGTAAGTGTTAGTTGAGGTGCTCTCATAGAGTTTGCAGTTTTGGGTCATCTTCTTTCATGTTCTCATGACAACCTTTTCTTTATTCCTATTCAAGCATCTCTTCTCCTGAGGCTTCTATTCTTCTCTTGCAATTAGAATCTTATAGTCCTAGAAGTGGTTTTGTCTTCACACCATTGGGCTACCTTAATGATGATGACAGCCATTTCTTTAGACCCTGTTTTATTACTTCCTGAGAATCTTGTTGTGAGATTTCCCCATCCACCTGCCTGCTTCACTACCATGTCAGCAATTTCCCCCTCTTTTGGAATATATTTCATATTCAATATACTTTTCCAGGGTACCTCCACAATAATTTTTACAGTGCTCACATTTTAAAAATACCATCTAACTAAAATGTATCAAAAATGGTAATTTTGCATTTTGTGCTTGTTATCCCCAGTTCCAAAATTTTTGTTGTCTTGATTCTGGTGACTATTTTTTTTCTGTTGGGTCTCAACCTCTTGCATTAGTTCCGTGTGTGTTTAGAGTATAAAATTTATTTTTCTTGGATCTCTACCTGTGGGTGTGTTTTGAGGCTTAGATTACAGATTGATCCTTGGGAGAAAAATTGCATTTACTTTAGACATAATCCTGGACCTCCTACTTTCCCATAGAAGCTTTGATTTTCATTGCCAAGATCTCAAAAATTTTTGGGGGAACACATACAAAGCTCAAAATTAGAGAGAAAGGTATGAAAATGCATTTTGCTCATAAATTTCCAGGGGAAAATGCCAGGTTCTAGGCTGGCGTGTCTCCTGCCTTTGTGCGCTGTTTATTGCTTACTGGTCTTTCTTCCGCTCAGAACAGTTTTTTGACAGTGCGGCCTTCTAGTGTCGCAGCGTACTTCCTCCTCCCACTCTCTCTAGCTGTGCTCTTGCCCAGTGACTCCCCAGGCCTCAGGACAGAAGTCTGTGATAGATGCCAATGACAGTGGGAAGGCTCTGCGGCCACTCACCTCCTAGGAGTCCTGCTTTCTCTTTGGTCTGGTGAGATAAGCTTAGTCTTGGCTATCTAACACACATTTTATTTTTTTTTATGGAGACACAAGAGCCATTGTTTGCTGGGAAGGGATGTTTGGAGCCTCTTCAAGAGGTAAAGAAGTGGAGGAAGAGGTAAAGATAAAGAAGTGGAGGAAGCATAGAGTTCATGTGATCTTTGACCTAAGAGTTCATGGTTCATCCCTTTCCAAACTCTCCGGGCAATGCTTAGTCACTGCAAGGAAGGGACAAGATGGATTCTTTTCAACTGGTGGCTAAAATGTTAAGTTTCAGTGGTTAAACAAATGGCTAAAACTGTGCAATTATTTCCAGTTTTCATATATCTTTTTTCCTTTGTGACATAACATTTGCTGGATATTTGCAAACACTGAGGAAATTAATGAAAAAATGACAAATCATCCTGAGTGTTGAGGATTAAGACCAGGACCCCATGCACAAGAAGCCTGTGCTCTATCACTAAGCTACATTCCAGTCAACACACGGACAACCTTCCTGAAAAGGTTGAATGCAAGGTAGCAGGGAGGGGGCACCTAGATTCCCCTAGTCCCCAAATCACAGAACTTTGAAGCACAGGGAAGGAACAAAATGCAAGTGGATGAAGGAAGATGAGGATGGGAGATAACCTGGGCAGGGGCAGCTACCTTGATCATATTGATGGTGTAGAATATATGTGTATATATAAGAATCATAGGCTAAATAAAAAACTGAAAGCATGAGAGTACAATTACAGCAACCGAATTTGAAAATGTGTCCATCAAGGAGACAGGCTGTGAGGTGGGAGGGAACCTGGGGACATGGTAGGGTGAAGTTGAAACTGGTGATGTGGTTGGTGTAGCAATATCATTGCCATGAGGTCAACTGTGAATAACTCTGTAAACCACAGTGCCTCAATGAAGTAAATAAAAAGAAAATGTCAGACAGCAGGCATGTAATTGTTTTCAGAGGGAATCCAAATTTTATGTGTAAATGTAGAAATACATGTAGGCAGGTGTGTATGTAGCCAGGTTGCAGTAAGGAGGTGGCTGTGTGATACTGTGATTGTTCAGATGGACAAGGCCATCTATATTAGGTTTCTCTACAGTTTTTGCCTATAACTTCCTACATCTGAGGATGTAGTTGAAATCACAGAAACAACTTTTTCAGTAATGCAGAGTAGGTATAGAAGTGCTCTCAGTCATTGCATTTCCTTTCAAAATTTTACTCCATTTTAATTTCTACTTTCCTTTCCAAAGTATTTTCTCTCGGAGAGATTTTTGCAGAAGTTTCTTTATTAGCTGTCAATATGTCAAGATGTTTGGAATCTATTGGGCTGCATTTGGCCAATAGGTGATGATTCCAATAGAATACGATTCCAACATTAAAAGTGATTATTGCAGTAAGAGCCATCCCTTCCCCTTGCGTTTACCTTCCAGGGTCTCTGGGATCTTTTAAACTCCTACTGCACATGAGCCTGTCTTTAACATAGGCTGTATTATGTGTGTAGCATGGATTCTGTTCTGTCTCTTCCCTTGGAGAAAGATTTCCCCTGATATTCATGTTGTGTTGTGCCCCACTTGACTCATTTTTTTCATGAGACCCAAACTTTAATAACCAAATTTAAAAGATGCCTGTCAAGTTGGCAGGCTGGGTCTGGGGGAGTGGGAGGGAGCTGTGCAGGAGGAGGTTAGGACAGGGAACCTGTAAACACTGGTGGAGGGAAGTTGACTCTGGTGACAGAGTTGGTGATGAAACATTACATGTCAAAACCACAACTATAAATAATTTTGTAATTCATGATGCCTTCATAAAGTAAAATTTGGGGAGAAGAAAGAAATTACTCAGGCAGATTTGTTGTAAAGGTGGGGCAGGAGTGATAGTACAGCTAGAAGGGTTTGACTCATTTTTTTAAAAACTGCATCAACCTTTAGTTCAGGCTCAGAGGTGGTATTTGGAACCCAAGACTGCCCCTTCCTTTCCCCCAAGAGGTTTGAGATGATTCAGGAAGGAGCAAGGAGAGCTGAGGAGAATAAATGTCTGCTACATTCACTTCTGTCCTTCTCACTGCTGCTGCTGCTTCCCTGAGCTGTGAACTCCACAGGGACGTGCTGCGGAATTCCAGAATCATGGAACTGAGTTCCTCAGGTATTTCTCTGTTGAGGATGACTTAATATGCCATCCAGAAACAGGGAGGGGGGTGAATTTGCCCTTCAAGTTTAAATAAACAGGATTATCTTGTCTTCTACTCTCCCTTCCTTGTTCTCAAGCTCAAGGACTCTTTGGAATTTGTTCTCCTTATCTAAATTTCTGAAGGTAGGAAGTAGAGCTTCTTAGAATACTCTTTGCGTGACAGATTTTTTTCTTCTGTTTATTAATTCATCAAATACTTATTGAATATTTTTAGCACTTTCTGGCAATGTTCTAGAAACTTGAACAGCACACAAAAAATAAGCAACGAAAAGCAAACAAACAGACCAGATTCTTGCTCTGAGAGGGCTGACTTTCTTATGAGACCAAAGTAATTAAATACATACTTAAATAGAGAGACTCTAGTTCTAGCTCAGATGAGAGAAGCCAGTGATCAGTCACAGGTCCAGAAGAGTAAGGATGTGTTGCTTCTTAGAACCTGTGGTCCTGAGGGTTCCTTGGTCATCCCAAAGAAAGGTCTTCCAAAGCTTGGAAGACCATGTAGTGCTAGGGATCAAACTCATCAGCTTCATGTAAGGCATTTAACCCTTGTACTATTTTATGGCCCCTGATCTATATCCTTAACAAATTTCTTGATATTTTTCTTGTAATTCTTGTGGAGGCCATGCCTAGCTGTTCTTAGGAGTTGGGGAAGATGTGAAGGGTCAAACCTAAGGTATAATATGCATGAGATAGAGCTTTACAAAGCTATACATGATTGGATTTCAGTCATACAATGTTCCAACACCCATCCCTCCACTAGTGTAATTTTTCAGCATCGGTGTCCCCAGTTTCCCTCCCACCCCTCCGAGCCACCCCAACCCTGTCTGCCTCTATGGCAGGCTTCTCTCTTCTCTCTCTCTATCTCATGTTAGGTATTGTGGTTTGTAATACAGAGGATAAAAGATTATCACGTATATCCTTTTACCTACTTTCAACAATCAGTTCTTTTCCAGTGTGATCATTTCCAACCAATGTTGTCTTAATGGACCCTCCTCTATCTTAACTACCTTCCACTCCCCACCCCCTTGTGGTAATTTCTGACTATTGACCTGGACTTGGATATTAGTTTCATAGCTTTTTTAAATATCCCACAAAGAAATGCAGTCATTCTATATCTATTCCTCTTCTTCTGACTTACTAATCATCAGCAAGATGCAAATCAAAATAACAATGAGATATCTCATACCACAGAGACTGACACACATCCAAAAGAACAAGAATAACCAGTGCTGGTGTGGATGCAGGGATTAAGGGACCCTCATTCATTGCTGGTAGGAATGCCGACTGGTCCAGACTTTTTAGAAAACAATATGAACATTACTCAAAAAACTAGAAATTGAGCTCCCACTTGACCCAGCAATACCACTTCTGAGAATATACTCCGGGGATTCAAAACATACAGTAGAAACACTATCTGCACTTCTATGTTCATTGCAGCTCTATTCACAATAGCCAGAATCTGGAAACAACCTGAGTGCCTGAGAAGAGATGAATGGACAAAGACAGTATACTACAGCCATACAATGGAATACTACACAACTATAGAAAATTAGGTCATGAAATTTGCCTATAAATAGATGGATCTATGATTTTATTTGGAAAAAGGAAACTTGTGACAGAATTCAGCTAAGGATCTTGAGATGAAGTCATCCTGAATTTTCTTGGGGGGGGGTGTCTTAAATCCAGTAGCCAACAGATTATAGAAGGAGCAGAAACCAGCAGAAGCCAGTGAGGATATAAGGGAGAGATTGGATTTCTGTAGACACAGATCTGAATGTGTAGCCACCAGAAGCTGGAAGAGAAAAGGTCTCTCTCCACAACTTCCAAGGAGATGTTGATCCTGCCAAGATCATAGTTTTAGACTTTTGGTCTCTAGAAATGAGAGAA